>NW_027526295.1:279427777-279706850 GCF_048455015.1 Haemaphysalis longicornis | reverse complement strand
GCGACAAGTCGCTGAGGAATATGGCTGCACCTATTTATATGATTCGCCATTCTAGAATATTTAAGGTAAGTCGCCGAGTTCACCCCTCCTACGTTATGCTGAGGTGAAGTAACTTTAGTTTTAGTTTAGGCGAAGTAACTATTTTACTTATTTTGCGTCTAAATGTTCAGCTTTGGCGAGAATTCAAGCTAACGTTGCTGTGGCCCAACTGCACACACCAGACGGCGGTCTTGACAAATGCCTCTCCCAAAAAATATTTATTATTCCGTGAATTTCCGGCCTATAAAAAAGCAGATTCAAGTGTTTGAGAATGAAGTTTAGCAACATTTTGTCGCGTTTGTTTATAAACTGATTCGTCTGATGTCGCCACCTGTACACGGTGGAACACGAAAACCGCTTCCGGTATGTTAAAACGTGTTCCTAGCCAGTACGTCGCGGTAGCCTTGGTAGTTTCTTAGACGATTTTCTCAAACATTATAAAGGGAACATTACCCTATCTAGCAACTCTTCTGTTCCGGTAGGCTGTCCCTCTGCCGTGAAAGAAGTTCGAACGTCAACCGTTGCCAGCACTGCAGCGAACCTTCCGACCAAAGCACACTGGCTTCAAAGCCGCAGCGACTGCTGCAGCGGTTCATATTGCCACAAGCAGGGTGGCGATACAGAAAAAAAGTGATCTGGGTTTGCTCTCCAATGAATATTTTTCTGTGTTTTTATAGAGGACATTATCTACATCCAGCACAATCGCGCCAGCTGCACCAATGCGATCACAGCCAGAAATTGATCGCGAACAGAGAACGCTCGCTTGCAAAGCAGTAAGCCACGCCTAACCGATCGTTTAACAAGGTCATTCCCGCACCCTTACGTGTACACAGCGATGAGACATGAGAACAGCGTGAACTACTAGGAAATTTGATTCACTGTAGGGTTTAACACGCCGACGCTACGCAGGCAATGAGGCACGCCATAGTGGAGGGCTCCGGATTAATTTTGACTGCCTGAGGATCTTTAACGTGCGCCGAAATCTCGTACACACGGGAGTTTTTGCTTGTCGCCTCCATAAGAAAAGCGGCCGCCGCAGCCGGGAATCGAACCCGCGACCTCGTACTGAGCAGCACAACGCTATAATAGCCACTGAGCCACTTCGGCGGGTAACTACTAGAAAGAGATTCGACATTCCAGGAACTACCGAACCTTACAATGCTATCACTGCAGTTATTCTGTTTTCACCGTGAGTGAAAAAAGATCCACACCGAATAAATTCAATATACACATGACATGGATGGCGGCATCGAGATGGGGCCGAATCACCTTGCTCGCAATGTTCCCAGTGCTCTGCAGAGACTACGCCCGAAGGAATAAACCGCCGCATCAAGCAGCCTCCAATTGCCCTATTTACAAAGCAGACTCGGAAAAAAGCTTTCGGTCATAATACTCCTGGACAGCAAACAAACCCTGCAAAGCGCAGCTTACCGCCGTTTTTACCCGCCATCTTTAAAAGCCTTCTTGCGTGGAAGAATACAGGGGCCTGGAAGCGCATTTCAAAGAATCACCAGACGCCGCCCAACTGGACTTTCCAAAAAGCAGACAGATGCCAAATCGAATTTTCTGATCAGGCCGGCAGTGTGAGACGATGCTGTTCACTGAGAAAAAAAAAGCGCAGCCTGACAGCGAACTCGCTCACACGCATTCGCGGTTTGAAATGCGAGCTACTCGATCTTATCGACGCACAAAGCCTGCGCAGGCACAATGAGCTGGGCGTTTTCACACGCAGACCAGACGGCTCCGGCGGTGCGCCACGCGGGACAAGCGCTACTGGACACCGCGGCAACGAACAGGCGGAGCGCGGGCGTCAAAACGGCGCCGGACACCTGAACTGCAGCGCGGGCCTTGAGACGGCGCCTCTGGCCGCCGGCGCCGCCGCCGCTGGGGAGAAAAGGGAGCCGCATTCGACAGGGCGTCAAAGGGCGTCTCCAGGGACGAGTAAGAAGGCGGGCTTGAGAGGTTCTTAATCATAACCGACACATTCACACATGCGACGCTGTCAATCTGAACAGCTTGATCGCTCCCGTCGTTGGACATCGGCAAAAGTTTGCCGAGGTGGCGGGTGTGCGTTGTACTCCTTTAAACTGAGACAGAGCGAGGCTGCCGGTGTAGTGTAGCGAAAAAAAATTCATTCAATGTCAACTCAAAAGCGTACTATTTTCTTGGGGCTCTTAACTAGGTTCCCTCCAGTGTTGTACTCGTTCCTCCAAAATAGGAACGAAAGCTCGTTCCTCGTTCCTTGCCAATTTTAAAACGAGTTCCCGTTACAAGTTCCTTTATTGCGAAAGGAACGCGTTCCAGTTCCACTTCGAAAATTGGAACGTGTCGTTACATTAACGTTACAATTAGGTTTTTAAATTAAAGTATAGTGTAGGATAATCCTGGGTCGAAATTAAGTCAGACATTTAAAACTCACATCGAACTACGCGTATATTATACGAATATTAACACCACCGGCAGCAGATTATCTGGAGATAAAGATAATCAAAAGAAACGCTCCTACGCGATTTTTTTCAGGGAGAACCGGACAAACTCCAGACGGCTCGAGGACATTTCGGTGCAGGATATTTCGGTGCGGAAATTTCGGTGTACGGACATATCGGTGTACGGACATATCGGTGTACGGGCGTTTCGGTGGTCGCACATTTCGGTGTACGGACATTTCGGTGTACGGACATTTCGGGGACCAAATTATCCGGTGCTTGCCTGTTTGCGACAGCCGTTATATTTTTATTTCCGCTTAACGTGGGTTATGGACAACAATCTAGAGCAGTGAATTTAATTTTTTGATTGATGCCATGTTCGATCTTTGCCAGGTATTTTAGAAATTCTACATTTATATATTTTTGTTTAATACTGGGACACCTGTTATGCAGCCGATTGAATTCTTTAGCACACGTTGTTTTTTTCATTTCTGACAGGTTGTTAATTTATATTCGCTCTTTTTTAGCTCAGACAATTACCCGTGTTTACGATGGTCTACCCCCTCTTTTGTATTTTTTGTTAAATTACACACCCTCAAATTACATAAATTACATGCACACTCTCAATACCCAAAAAGTAAGAAACATTAGCTAGCCCCCCAGAATGAGAAAAACCTTATGAAGAGTATTACGTAGGCTGGGCTGCCTTGCTAAAATGAATTCGTGAACACTAGTCTAGGATATTGTCGGGAGGAAAAACGGGCCTTTTGGAAAACAGCCGCAGGTTCTAATGTCCTAAATGCTGATTAATAGCGTACCGGTTGTGCATACAAATTCCACCCATTGTGTTCGAGACAACCAACCTTCGTTTAATGTTTACATGCCTACATTTACCTTATTTAAATTCTTTGTTCTAGCGACCCCCCCCCCCCCCCCCTCCCACCTCCCGCCTGTACGCTCGAATCTGGACCAGATTTCTTTTTCGGCCATATTATTTTCGGTTTCCCCTGAAAATCCTACTCGCGTGGTGGAGTTCACGGTCTCCGAACCGTCAGCGCAGTGATTTTTTATTTTTTATTTAGAACATACTGCTAGCCTTTTGGTGGAGGCTTTTGCAGGAATTGGGTGATATATTCAGAACAATGACATAGCACACTTCGCGTTTAAAACAGAGAAAAAGCTTTACATTCACCATGGGCGCACGAAACCTCTATAATGTGACACAAAAAGCCAGCCAAAAAGCCGCTGAGAACACAATGGCCACTATCGTTTGCTGGCTACGCCCTTCAGCGCGTCGCGGTCATATCGACGGCGCCCGCACTCCAGGAATCGCTCTTTCTGCGCCTTCAGTCGCCCCCTTGGGAATTAACTCATCAAGTCGGGCATATCATGGACACCCCAGGCATACATTGCTTCCTCCCATTATAAGAAGCAAAAAAATAGGCTAGTGTGACGAGAGCGGCAACAGTCGTCTTCAAGTTTTCGAAGTCCAGTCGACGCAATGGTGAAGCACAAGTGACACCCCTCTCTCTCTACTTAAGGGGATGATTGCCGGCGGGGCTCAGCTTTCCCCTCCCCTAAGTAACGCCACCGGAAGTGCGATCGTTGGTTTGTTAGTTTTAAGTAGAACTGACACCGAATGCAACGAAGGCGAGATTGATTGAGAGAATAATTAAAACGAAATGCACACGCGCTTAATCGACCTCGTTTTTCTGTTGTTTTTTCGCCGAAGTTTTGCTGGCGTGGGGGGGGGGGGGGAGGAAAGACTAAAAGCAGCAGCGTCTTGCACCGTCGGGTGAAGTGAAACGAAAGCGCTTTGGTAACACTTAAAGTATTAGGGTTGTTAACATGAACATTAAAATAACAAAAAATGGTTGAACGGATCCAAATTAACAACGTTAATTTTTACCATCTACTACAGAAATTGGGTTTCACGTGGCAATGCTCCGCCAGGGTTTAGCGTTCGTTTCCACGAACGGCGGCGCAAGCACAAGTCTCGAACGTAAAATCATATCAAGTCACGAAATTACAATATTAAAGCTAAAATGTTCAAAGAATGCCTGGGACATCCCCTCACTCAAAATGTCTGGGCCAAGACGTCGTGCACCAAAATGTCCGTGCACAGGAATGTCCACACCGAAACGTCCCGGACCGAAATGTCCGACACCGATATGTCCGGATCCCGTTTAGCAGTCCGTCCGTTTCGTTGGCTACGTTGTTACCGGGTTTACCAGGACCGGTCTGCTCCTGAGCGCGCGGAAGGGCGAGTAGGAAGGGTGCGGAGGCGCGGACATGGCGAAAGCAGGCCCGCGGAACTAATCCCCCTACTGCGACGAATGCCCATGTGCCCAGCCGGGTCCCGGCCAACCCAGTAACAACGCATACGACAGAACGGACGGACTGCTAAAACTTTCTTTTCTTTCCCCGCCAGGGAACAATTCTATCGGCCAGACGCGCATTCTGGCCTTCCCAGACAAACGATGAAGGGTGAAAAGCAGTCTCGCGGCTACGCTATTCACCCGTCGAACACCGCGTAAGCAACCAGCATGAAAGCAAGGACAAGCTGCGGCCTGCTGCGTGGTTATTGTTTTGCCTTTAACCTTTGAGGAAGCACTTACGGCTGAAGGGCGGGCAAATTGACCAGCTTATACGAAGAGAAACGCAGTAGCGACTTGTGCATTTTTGTACTCGAGCCTGGCATCAAAAACAGCTAAATCCTAGCGATGTAACGGCAGGAACGCCGTTCCTGCCGTTCCTTCAAAAACGTAACGAGTTACCGTTACAGTTCCACCGACCCTTAATGGAACGGTGGCGTTCCTCCGTTCCTCCAAAAAGGAACTAGTTCCAGGAACGCCGTTCCTTGTAACGCCGTTCCTTGTAACGCCGTTCCGTACAAAAAATTCCTCGCAGAACGGAGGCGGGGGGAGCACCCTCATAGTTCGACCTTCCCACCATTAACGGCACAGTGCCTTCGAATAGGACTACAGCCTAGAAGAGAATTTCCACAGGGCGTATGCCGGAAGAGCAGGGAGCGACGGGCAAGGTCGCCAGCCGAGCTAAGTAGGCCGGCAACGTCGGACCGCTAGCCGCATCGCACGAGGCGCGTACGGGTGAAGCCGTCGTGGGAACCGAACGAAGCCGCGCTGCGCACCGGACAGCAGTACACCGGCGGACGCTCGCCGTCCATACAGATGCATCGCCGCTACACAGAGGCGGCTGCACGCCGCAAATACGTTACACGGGGCTCCTACAGCTCGAAACGCTGCTAAAGAGCTTACCTTAAGATATGCAGAGACCCTGACACGTGCTCAGCCGCGGACTACGTTGGAAGCTGAAGGGGGCCGGCTTCGGCAAAACGAGCGTGCATGCGCTGGCTGTCGTAGTCGGCAAGCGAGTGATGCGAGAGTGCAACAGTGGCTTTATAGGGTTCGAGATTGAAAAACAGCACAGGCACACTTCTCTGGGGCCGCATAACGACTCGGTCCACTGGATATTGAACGCGTATTGAGTGTATAAATTGCGATTTCCTTAGGGTTATAGCGTTTAGCATGTATATGTCGTACATATGTGTCCTTGTTAGTCCTGTATATATGTATATATGTATCCTCTCCTTCTCATTATCCTCCCTTTCCTGTACAACTGTGTTCCCCATTCTCCACACCCCCACACCAGCAGGCGTTCCGGTGTCCACCCTTAGGTGAGACAAACTACGCCTTCTGGTGGTCTTTCCTTTCCTGGCTAACAATTAATTAATTAATTGGGGAGGCCAAGAACATTTCACGCCACTGGGAATTGGAGGATTCGCGTAAGTCCACAGTGCTTGTTTCCGCAATGGCGACGACCAGTGCTTCAGACAGTAGCGGAGGCCGACCGATGGGAGAGGGCCTTGAAACGTACATGGAATTATGACAGCAGTGTATGAAAAGAAAAAGATAAAAGCCAATCCCCCGCGAGAGGGAACGAGGAGTACCGAATGCGCTATTCAGCTGGTTACCCGTAAAGCGTAACACGGACCTCGTCTTGGCGCCTGTCGCTGGCGTGCAGCAGATGAGCGTGGAAAAACAGCATTTGGATAGCCTTCACTCACTCCCCCTCCATCCTGTTCGCGTTTGGTTCTCGTTCTCTATTTTTCTAATATTATGCAGACCACGGCAGACTTCGCACCGCACACTGTTTGAAACGAAAACGCCGTCGCGTGGCCTCAAACGACAGGGAAGCCGGAACCCGTGAGGCAAGTCTGATTATAATTGCACTCCACGCTTAAGTGTATATAATTAAGGATGCGACTCGAATGGCATCAAGTTAACAATGTATAATCCAATGTTGTAACTGGTGTCGCCTCCGCTTATAACCCCCTTCCGACTTGGTTCTCCTGCCCCCGATTGGACAAAAACCTGGAAAATGTAATTCTCTGGGTGTTTGTACTAAGACCACGCGCCCGACTGAAAAGTGATTCTGTCTTTACGGATAAATTGTATCGCATTCAAAATTTCCCTCATCGCGCAGTGCGACAGACACGAATTACGACCGTGAAGATATGGCGCCGCTCTTTGTCTTTCAACTCGACAATCACAACAGGTAAACATGCTAACAAAAAAAGGCGCGGTAACAGCAATGCTGAAGTGCAGGAAGAGACTTGAACTTTCCAATTGTTGAGTAACGCGAGATCTGGCGACGTGTAGCGTTGGAGGGTGGCAGTATCGATCGATATCGAACCATCCCACTAGCGCAGACGGTTGAGAGAACGCGTTCACGCTGGTTTTCGTCATTTACTTTCCAACGTGGCAATTCTCAACGGGGCGAAATATCACCATCATTGTCAACATCATCATCACCACCACCACCAGCCTATCTACGCCCACTGCAGGGCAAAGGCCTCTCCCACTAATCTCCATTTATCCTGGTCCTGTGCTAACTGCGACCAATTTATCCACGCAAACTTCTGTATCTCATCTGCCCATCTAACTTTCTGCCACCCCCTGCTACGCTTGCCTTCTCTAGGGATCCACTCTGTTACCCTTAATGACCAACGGTTATCTTGCCTTCGCATTACATGCCCTGCCCACGTCCATTCCTTCGTAATTTTAAATGCAGAGCATTTCAGTAACTCACGATGTCACCCGCGTTGACGTCCGTCGTAGTCCGCGCCGTCGTTGTCCGCACCCCTCCCCCTACACTATATATTAAAAAAAATACTATCCGGCGCCTGGTTTCGATCCCTCGACCCTGCGGGCGGAACGCAATGTACATGTTGCTCTACCCACTGCGCCACAAAGCCGACACAGAATGGAAGGCTACGAACACGACTTATATCCTTGACTCATTCAAACTACGTCAAGAAGCTGCTGATACAACGCATTCACTACCACCAACTCCCCAAACACTAAACGTTTACGCAATACACCCACCCCCTATGCGACGCATTTACTCGAGTCCCCCTCGCAGGGAGATGGGACCGCCAAAAACAACGCTTTGTGGACTGCGCAGTAAGGTGCCGGCACGTGCGAGAACCGCTCGCGCTGTTAGTTCCAGGCAGGGGGCGCGCGAGCACTGCGAAGGCGGGAAATTTGAACTGCTTTGGACAAACCTCCGTTCAATTCATCAAGAGAGAAGTGAGACAGGGAGGCGAAGAGCGTGATGGGTAGTAGCAGTAAGCGGATAACGGTGCCACAGGCCGTTATGGCGAATCACTGCTCTGCATTTACGACAGCTTTCACGTTGAGTGGAACGGCTTTAATTTTTGTTACTGATATGTCCATAACACGCGTTTGTTCCTGACCCACTCCGCTTTCTTCTTGTCCCTTAATGTTACACCTCTAATCCTCCGTTCCATTGCTCGCTGAGTCGTCCTCAATTTAAGTTCAGCCATTTTAGTGAGCCTCCAAGTTTCTGCCCCGTAGGTGAGTACCCGGGCAGAAACTTAAGAGCTTAAAACACGGAACTTGAGCAAAAAGCACTCAACTCGTCCCTGTTATCAATGGTGCGCACAAAAAAAAAGGATAAAATTGCACTTGGATATCTTGAAACTGCAGCACAGTAGGCTGAAAGCAAGCGCCAAGAAGCGACATGTCGAGTAAGCATTTCGCCAAGCACGTCGCAACCCATAGCCGGGTGCGGCACGAAATCTATACACGTCGGGTCCAGTCTCTCTTGCTCTCCGAACAGGGTTTTCCCGGAGCCAACGCGTCATACTGCCGCACGGCGCTCGAATAACGGCCATTGGAACCTCTCGCAGAGCCGGTCGGCCAGTGCTGGCATCAGCATGCTCACCGCGTACTCATTTTCATTGCAATGCGCTAGCATTCTTTGCCGGGCACCCCAGTCGCGAGAAGTGTGATATTACGCCTTCCCCTATTACGCACAAAATGCGTAATAGGGGAATTTAAGTCATTTCATCGTTATATAGTAGTGTAAATGTACACATTTGTCGAAGGAGAACTTAAGTTAAAAAAAAAAACTAAACGAACAACGAAATCGTAAAAATTAATTTATCGAACTAACGCGATTAAGACAAAAAAAGTAAAAAACAACCACTAACAAAAATCACCATAAAGCTAACCATGTAACGCCTTGTGTGCACAAAAATACATAACTGACTGCACGCAGATTGGTTATTTTTTTTGTTTGGTATCCGCGTTTTTTTTTTTTCTTCCAAAGGAAACGAAAGTAGCCCAAAAGAGCCCAACGTGAACTAAAAATGACGAGAAGTCGCCCGATTTGAATCTTCATAGCCAAACCAACTCAAAATACAGCACAGGTATGTCCGATCCAGCGGCCTCATGCGATTGCTTAAAACCACTAACATCCCTTATGCCGCTACTCCGTTTCAAAAACCTTACGTTTGTGAAACGGCGCGGCGGCGCAAGGGATGTTCAGGCATTAGTAGACACTCGTCAAAATTTCTGTACCATGGTTTTCCTCCTAGTCAACTGGCTGGCAAGCTTAATCGTACTGAAGCGAAACTTTATTTCAGTTATTTGTGACGGGAACAGGAAGGCGCATCTAAAAGAACGTCTTACAGCGATCCTGGAGGCAACCAGCCATACGGTGACTTCCCGGTATGAGCCGTGCAGCACTAGCGCACATGTCATTTTTCCACTCCATCAGGAAAAAAAAAAAGCATATATTACCGCGCGCCGCTTTGTATCGCAGAAATACGAGGCAGAGAGGCTTGCACAGCTGCGCCGTAATAGCGCTAAGGGCTGCACACCAAAGCCAGACTTATTGAAAACAACCCGGCGGGTAAAAACCCACGGCGGCCGTCACGGAAACGTCATCGAGTGTACGCGCTCAATCGCGCCCCACAAAGG
This sequence comes from Haemaphysalis longicornis, assembly GCF_048455015.1. NCBI lineage: Eukaryota > Metazoa > Arthropoda > Arachnida > Ixodida > Ixodidae > Haemaphysalis > Haemaphysalis longicornis. Next base: position 279,697,075 of record NW_027526295.1, on the reverse strand, counting down.
CGGAAAAGAACAAGAGGAACGTCTGCGCCGCAGAGATCAATCCACGCCAAAGCTAAACACACACCTGTATCCCCCCACGTCCCTCCGCACATCTGCCCGGCGTCGACCGGTATCTTTAAAAGGAAAAACGCGCCACAACCACGTGTACGCAGGCTGTTCGACTGGCTAAAAGAACGCCCGACAACACGACAAAAACGCGTGTAAGACATTGCGCAGACTGATCACCGTAGCGTACTTGGACCTACTTGTACAACACGCTCGAACGGACAGTCTTGTGGCCGAGCTAATTACTATGCAGGGAACGTGTCTTTAGGCGCAAAAATCAATTCGTTAGGTCCTAAATACCGGGTTCTAAGTGCCAAAGCTAGACCCGGGCTTTGGAGCGCGAGGCGGAGGGGGACTACGGTCTAATTTAGACCACTTGAGGATCTTTAACGAGCGCCGAAACATCCCGACACACGGCCGCTGTCGTTTATCGCTTCCAGCGGAAAAAGAGGTGGAAGCGGTGGAAACGGGCTTGGGCCGAAGCGTTTACGCCCTTAGTAGCACGACGCCTGAGCCACTAAGCCGCCGCAACGGGCGATATATGAACACACCTAAGGGATATTGAATGACGTGCTAGAATACGTTTAACCTTTAATGTGATGACCGTTCAAGAAATCCTTCAATTTTTCGTGCACTGTGCGAGTAATTTTCCCACTTGATAAATTTACAGTCTGAAGGGATTGAGAAATCTGAGAAAATAAGTGCCGGAAAGCATTTATTTAACTTCGCCCTTTGTTACATGTGTACCATTTATGACCTTTATAGGCATTTGCATCTGTAACTAAAACTTTACATTGCTAAGTGACATTGAGCAGGCTGAACAGTCTCAACCTCGCCAGTACTTAAAATCTGAAATTGATTTAGATATTTACTAATTGTTTACCCAAATGTTGATTACTGTCCAAGGGGTTATTCAGGAATTTTCACACCGACGCGGCAAGATAGGTCTCCACTGAAGCAGGACAGTTGCACAGACCGCGAAGTAGAAACCAGCGATCGAAGCTCACTGCCCCAGATTAGTCCAAATGATAGCCTTATTGTTCAGTGCCAGATATTGAGGGATTTGTGAATACAAGCAGCCAGATTTTATTGCCTTAACTTCGTAAATGAGTGAAATTAGAAAATCCTGACGTTTACTTTGGAGACATTTCTACGATTAATCTGTTGACCCAAAATCAATACTATATTTTTATGGACCTGTGCGACATTGTGGTTGTTCTGAAAACACGTTTAAGCCAGGTGTTACTTTATTTGGAGTGCTACTACTAAGGAGTGCTACTTTGAATATTTTAATATTTCGAACTAAGAGTTTTCATTGAACACCAAAATCAACTGCACTACCCCACAAGCCTATAGAAGACACAATGAGAGTTGTAAAAATGCCTTTCAGCTGCAGATGCTGCTCATTCAACGCCATCGGAGAAGTTAAAAAAATGAAACTTTTTATACATTTGTTTACGTAATTTTCGACGCAAAACCAACTGGATAATCTCAGAAACATAGGACTGAATTTGCAGGAAACGTGTCTCCGGAAGCCGCCATATTAACCTCGCCGGGGACGATACTTCGAAAAATCTTGAAATTTATTTTTAGACGCATTCCAAGCAGGGGGAACTGCAGTCCCCCGGACGCAGCCCGGGGACTGACAAGCCTAGCCGCTTAGACGTACCCCCCCCCCCCCTTTCCCCCAGCGCCTAGTTCGCTACGGAACACTTCTATTGTCATGAGCAACTGATAATGCGGCTTTCCTGTTCGGTCTCAATGGCCGAGGGGTAGAGTAGCGGATTTTTACGCTTGCGGACTGGGTTCGAGTCCCAGTGCTTTTAGGGGCGATGCCCCTTAGGGGCTCGGGCTGTCGGTGCCGCCTGTCGTCGTCGTCTCATGTAGTCACGGTACTAAAACACCGGGACACTCGTTTTCCAACGCTTCGCGCTAGAACACTTCGTGCTTTAAATACACGAGACTTTTACAGCAAAGCTCTATGCCTCTACCCCCAACGGTTCGATGATGATGATAGTTGGGTTTTATTGGCGCAAGGCCGACTATAGGCAAAGAGCGCCAAAGAAGAAGTTACTGAATTATGATGAGACCATAAGTACTAAAACATGTGACTAAAAGTAAAGGTGATGCAAAACAAAAGACAATGGAGATGGCTGGTGTATAGGGCCAGGGTGATTACACATGATATGACAAGAGCTGCAGAAAGTTTACCTCAGCTAAAAACTTAAAAACACGTTGACTAGAAAACATTGGTTCGTCGGCTAAAAAGTATGATGGGTGCAAAGGAATGTGTCGTCTGTATAATTCAGGGAAATGTTTGTGTCGTGTTGTGTCAAGTGCCTTGCATGTGATTAGTATGTGGACTACGGATAGGCCCTTTCCACACCTGCTACACGTGGGTCCCGAAGTTCCAGTGAGCAGGTGGGAGTGCGTAACATGTGTGTGGCCTATCCGCAGCCTAGCCAGGGCGACTTCAGTGTATCTGTTGTGTGAGTCAGTTATGTAGCGTCCAAGTTGTGGTTTTATTACGTGTAGTTTGTTGTCTGTTTGTTGACTCCAGTGTAATTGCCATGTGTTACGAAGCTGTCGTCTGATGTGTGTCTTTAGGTCGGTGTAAGGTACTGTTGTAACGTCAACTGTAGTCATGAGAGCAGCATCACCAGCCATTTGGTCGGCGGCCTCATTGCCAGGGATTCCACAATGCCCTGGTACCCAGCATATAGTTATTTCAAGATTTGAGGCATATGCAGACATTAGTACCTTGAAAAGAGCATTTATGACATAGTTTTTAGATGACTTTCCAGATGACAGTGCCTGTACAACGCTTAGAGAATCTGTGTAGATGATGGACTTTGGAATTTTATGTTCGAGGATGTGGTTTGAAACGAGTAAAATGCCATAGGCTTCTGCCGTGTAAATACTGCTATGAAAATTCATTGTTTTAGTTACGGTAAAATTTGGTCCGTGCGCTGCACAAGATACGGTAAAACCAGTTTTCGACGCGTCGCTATAGAATTCTGCGCACCTGTACTTGTCCTGCAGGAACAGGAAGTGCTGCAGAATTGCACTTCTGGGTGCCCTATTTTTTTCTACTAATGTGAATGATAAGTCGCATGATATAGGATGTAGATGCCATGGTGGAAATAAATTATGGATGGGTGTCTTGTGCGTGTCTGAAAGAGGGACCGTGAGTGCAGAAGCCTCCTCCCTAACTCTGAGAGAGAAAGGTAAGGAAATGGATGGCCTGTTTAAAAAGAGTTGCAAGTTTGATGTATTGTTCATGATAGGATTAAAAGGATGATTGGTAAGGGATACAATCTTAGATGCATATAGCAGATCAACATACTCCCGCTGATGCCCTAGACACCACTTGTCGCACTCGACATAAAGGCTTTCGACAGGGCTAGTGCGGAAAGCGCCGCATGAGAGGCGAAGGCCAAGATGCAGCACTGGGTCGAGCATTCTCAGTGCGGTCTTTGTCGCCGACCCATACACGACGCTGCCGTAGTCGAGCCGAGACCCCACCAACGCTGTGTACAGGCGCAGCAGGAGTTGTTTGTCGGCCCCATAAGATTGATGTGAGAGAACCTTAAGAATGTTCATTGATTTTAGGCATTTACATTTGAGCTGTTTGATATGAGGGATGAATGTAAGTTTTTCATCGAATAAAATGCCTAAAAACTTGTGCTCCTTGTTCACAGGAATAGGCACATTCGCAAGAGTGATGTCTGGGTCCGGGTGGACCCCACGCTTCCTGGAGAATACAACACAAGAGCTCTTTCCAGGATTAATTTTAAAACCATTCTTGTCTGCCCAGCTGGCAAGTTTTTTAACACCAAGCTGGACCTGACGTTCACAGATTGACATATTACAAGATTTAAAAGATATCTGTACGTCGTCTACATAGATAGAGTAAGAAATGGTAGGTGGCAATGCCTTCCCAAGAGAGTTCATTTTAATTATAAAAAGAGTACAGCTTAGAACTCCACCTTGGGGCACGCCGTTTTCTTGCACATGAATCCTTGACAGTGCGCTACCAACTCTCACGCGAAACGTTCTGTGGGACAGATAACTAGCCAGAGTGTTGAGCATATGGCCCGAAACACCGAAAGACTTCAGGTCACTGAGGATCCCGTAGCGCCAAGCGGTGTCGTAGGCCTTCTCGAGGTCAAAAAACACAGTCACGACATACTGTTTATGCACGAAGGCATCCTTAATGTAAGATTCAAGAGCTACGAGTTGATCATTCGTGGATCGCCCCGCCCTGAAGCCTGCCTGGCAGCTCTCGAGAAGACCGTTGTACTCAAGGAAGTACACGAGCCTGCGGTTTATCATCTTCTCGAAGAGCTTGCACAGGCAGCTCGTCAAGGCAATAGGACGGTAACTTGAGGGGGACGACGGGTCCTTTCCCTCCTTCAGGAAAGCTACAACTATAGCCTCCTTCCAAGAGTTTGGAATGTGCCCCGAAAGCCAAATCTTGTTATAGAGGTGTAAGAGTGTTAGAAGAGTGTCTGCGTGCAGGTGTTGTATCATTGTGTATGTGATGTTGTCTGGGCCTGGAGCTGAGGGTTTACACGTGCTCAGAGCAGCCCTCAGCTCATACAGTGAAAACTCTGAGTTATAAGAAGATGTTGACCTATTGTTATCTAGTATAGGCTTCTTTTCGGCCGTTTGTTTGTGTTTCATGAAAGTGTTTGTGTAGTGTGCTGAACTGGACACGTGTTGGAAGTGTTGTGCGAGTGTGTCAGCCTGGTCTACGAGTGTGTCCCCTGTTGTGCTGACCAGAGGCAGGCTGTGTGTTTGTTGTCCTTTGAGTTTACGTATTCTCGTCCATACTTTCCGTGTGTCTGTGTAGGAGTTAATTGATGTTATGAATGTACGCCAACTATCGCGTTTTGCCTCACGGCGCACACGTTTTCCGAACGCCTTGGCCCGTTTGAACAAGAGGAGGTTACTCGACGTGGGGTACCGACGAAGGATACCCCACGCCTTGTTCTGGGCCTCTCGCGCCCGCCTACAGTTCTCATTCCACCACGGCCTCCGCTGGTTGCGCGGGGCACCAGAGGTGTGGGGAATGGACCTTTCGGCGGCGTCGAGGATGTGCGCCGTGAGCAGTTGGGTAGCTTCTTCAACGTGTAGGTGTCCTATGGATGTGTGGTGTAGTTTGGATGTCTCTGTAAATGTATTCCAGTTAGCTCTTGCTTCATTAAACCTTTTATGGGAAGATGGACTGCTCGGGCCTGTACCTATATGCGTTAATGAAGTGGGGAAATGGTCACTACCATATGGGTCTGTGCCCACGCCCCATTCGAGACATGGAAAGAGAATTGCAGAACCAATAGCCAAGTCAAGACATGAGTATGTGTTATGTCTTATGTTATGGTATGTAGGCTGTTTATTGTTGAAAAGGCATGCTCCAGAAGATGTAAGGAATTTCTCTATCAGGCGACCTCGGGCATCCGTTCTGGAAGAGCCCCAAAGAGAGTTGTGAGCATTAAGGTCGCCTGTAAGGATGTATGGTTCGGGCAGTTGGTCAACCAGCGCCTCGAAGTCAGAGCTCGAGAGTGAGACATCAGGAGGAATGTATATGGAGCATACCGTTATCAACCTATTAAATATTATTGTTCGAATTGCTACAGCCTCAAGGACAGTGTTCAAGGTGACAGGGTGGCATGCTAAGGATTTGCGGGCAATTATGGCCACACCGCCAGAAGAGTGTGTGCAGCCATCCCTGTCTTTCCTGTATACCAGGTAACTATTCAAGAAATTTGTGTGTTTGGAATTAAGATGTGTTTCCTGGACACACATTAAACTTGGCTGATTGGCATGCAGAATCTCATGCACGTCGTCAAGATTATTCAGAAGGCCTCTGCAGTTCCATTGAACAATGTTTTCTCTTCCCATTATGATGTGTTAGAGCTACTGGAGTGTGATTATTTATGTAGGGTCTTTCGGGGCTTGCACTCTTGGGAGGGGTTTTCTGACCTTCTCTACTGACCTGGACGTCGCAGCCCGTTCCTTCCGCTGCGATGAAAGCCGGAAGGGCTCGACGTCCATGTCGTCATCTGATGGCAAGGGGGTGGCCAGCGGACTGGGTCCCCTTGACGTGGTACCCTTTCGGGTGTTCTTTGCCTGCGCTGCCAGTGCCGAAGGCGTGGGGAGCACCACAGGTGGCACAGGCAGTGAGGCGGGGGAGGGGGTCGCTGCGACTGCCTCCGTCTCCATCTCCGTGCCCTTGCGTGTGCTTTGGGCCGGTGGAGAGGAAGCAGTGGATGCAGCGGCATCCCCAACAGACGTTGTTGCCACCACAGCCGCTGCTGGGTGAGCGGGCGGTGCGGAGGTGGGTTGGGCTGCCATAGGCAACCCAGGGGGGGGCGGGGGCGGGACCAAGTCCGACTCGCGGTACTGGGTCCCCGCCGAAACCAAACGCCGCTCCGCCCCCCGGCGAGCTGCGTCGGCGTACCTGCCCAGAGGGAAGGAGGCGAACCTCTTTCGCGCCTCTGGGAAGGTGATGTTTTCCGTGACCTTGATGTTTATTATTTTTTTCTCAAGCTTGAACCGCTCGCAGGTTCGCGAATATGCAGCGTGAGGTCCTTGACAATTAGCACAGAGCAGTTGATTTGATGAACAGTCATCAGTGAGATGGTGTTGGGCACATTTAGCGCAGGTTGGCTGGCCCCGGCACGAGTTGGTACCATGCCCGAACCGCTGGCACTTGTAGCAGCGACGCGGATTCGGGATGTACGCTCGAACGGAGCACGAGATAAAGCCTGCCTTAATGGATTCAGGAAGTGTGGAGCGGTTGAAAGTCAGGATGATATGTTTTGTGGGGATTTCCTTCTTGTCTCGTCTGATGGTTATACGCCTCACTGCAGTTACACCCTGATCTTTCAGGCCTTCTAACAGATCAGCTTCGGTCTCATTCAACAAATCAGTCTCCGAAATCACACCCTGAGAGCTGTTGAGGCTACGATGGGGAGTGACTTTGATGGCCAGATCTGCCATGCAGGTTTGCGACAGGAGGTTAGTGGCTTGTTGCTGCGTCTTGACATTGACTAGAACTTCACCGGTACGAAGTTTCTTCGCATCGAACGATTTTCCGAGGATGCCTTCCAGGAACTTAGTGATCAAGAATACGGACATGGAAGAAACAGGGTTTGTTTTGTCAACTGCCTCGATAACCAAGAATCGAGGATAGTTGTCAGGTTTCGGACTGTGGATTGTTGGAAGGGATGGAAAGGAGACTTCGGTGCGGCCCCTTTTCGGGGGCCGATCACGTTTGGGGGGGGGTTTTGAATTATCCATATAGCATTGGAAAAAAGTAGGGGACGGGGGTACTTTCGTCTCAAACCTTACCCTAATAGCTTGAGAGGTCCCGGAGCTCCCTGCCTGGTGAACAGACAGGGAGCCCATCCGCCGGAGCTTGACCTGGGCTCCGACGGCCACCGTTCGTGGTTTCTAACCCTCCACCTATAAACACATTGCCACGGTTGGATCCAGCGTATGTTTGGGGGCTCGGGGTCCGCGGTATCGCCAGTACCGTCACCAAGATTGCTCAAGGTGCCCCGTGCGGGGTACCCCCAACGGTTCAATCTCCGTGGGCAAGAACGCCAAGACGCCAAGGCAAAGGCCAAGAGGGCAAAGGCCTCTCCCACTAATCTCCATTTATCCTGGTCCTGTGCTAACTGCGACCAATTTATCCACGCAAACTTCTGTATCTCATCTGCCCATCTAACTTTCTGCCACCCCTACGCTTGCCTTCTCTAGGGATCCACTCTGTTACCCTTAATGACCAACGGTTATCTTGCCTTCGCATTACATGCCCTGCCCACGTCCATTCCTTCGTAATTTTAAATGCAGAGCATTTCAGTAACTCGCGATGTCACCCGCGTTGACGTCCGTCGTAGTCCGCGCCGTCGTTGTCCGCACCCCTCCCCCTACACTATATATTAAAAAAAAAATACTATCCGGCGCCTGGTTTCGATCCCTCGACCCTGCGGGCGGAACGCAATGTACAGTGGGGTCCACTGTTAAAGGGAAACGGCGAGCGCGTGGCCACTGCGCTCCGCGAAGCGCCGGCTCCGAGAAGTGGCGAGAATCGGAGACAGCCGGCACATGCGCACTGACCGCACGATGCGGCAGAAGCGGCTCTGTCGTCTGCTACGGCGCTCCTCTGCACCGATCAGCTTGCAACAAATGAGGGATTTCGCACTCGAAGTATGTCAGCGGCCGGGCGAAGCGCCGTAGCAGACGACACAGCCGACACAGCGGCTTCTCCCGCCTCGTTCGGTCAGTGCGCATGTGCCGGCTGTCTCCGATTCTCGCCACTTCTCGGCGCCGGCGCTTCGCGGAGCGCAGTGGCCACGCGCTCGCCGTTTCCCTTTAACAGTGGACCCCACTGTACATGTTGCTCTACCCACTGCGCCACAAAGCCGACACAGAATGGAAGGCTACGAACGCGCCTTATATCCTTGACTCATTCAAACTACGTCAAGAAGCTGCTGATACAACGCATTCACTACCACCAACTCCCCAAACACTAAACGTTAACGCAATACACCCACCCCCTATGCGACGCATTTACTCGAGTCCCCCTTGCGGGGAGATGGGCCCAATTTAAAAAAAAAATAAGGGTGCATTGTATCTTTTAGGTCGGTTTAGCTTACCAGCTAAAATTAGTTGTGCGATTGTTGTAAGATCCGGACCCCCCCCCCCCCCCCCCCCCATTTCCATGCAATGCCCTTGGGGGTCTTGAGAGTATTAAACCACGCGAAAAAGAGGCGCACGTGGGGTGCGTCTAAGTGGGCAGCTTTTGTCCAATATGCGCTCCCGGGATCTGATGATACAGGCACTTACGCGCGGTGTGACCACCAATTCCCTGCCAAAAACATCCGGATAGCCCGGCGGCCTCGATGACGCTCCTGGGGGCGGCCAGCCGTCATTAGTAGCCCATTGCAGAGCAGAGATTACGAGATTAGGAAGGGACATAGGAGCGACGGCGTTTGATTGCGTTAGCGCACAGCGAGGATGCTCCGTCGAACGGCTAGGCGACCACAGCGGGCGGCAAGTGATCTATGGCCAAACGAGATTATCGATCTGACTCCATGGTATGCCCATATACTATATTTCGGATTTTCTGTATGGGAGCATTCTTGCAAGTTATTGTGAATAAAACGTTTCAGTGAAATATAAAATTTGTGTAAATTTCTTGTTCTGCGTTGTTAATTCCTCGGCTTTGATTCGCAATCTCAACGTTCACAGTGATACTCAGACTTCCTCACTTAATTTTCTTCACAAAGTTATACGTAATGGAGCCGAAAGAATGCACATCGCAGGCTTAATGACATGGAAGTCGCTCTAGGTGCACTTGTTCAAGGTGCTTTATGAAAGTTAGTAATGCACTGCCTTCGAGGGCGCTTACGCTTATCACAACCGAAATTAAGAGAATCCTAAACCCTCTTATTCTGCTAAAACTACGAAGTTTGTGGCCGTGCATAACGACGAATTAACGCCGCAATCGCAATGTGAGGATTGTCGATACGTGACTGACGACCCTCCTAACGCTTAGTGAAGGGGAGAAAGAGAATTTGTGCTTACCTTGTGCTGCGTTCCCCAGCTGTGTATAATAAAATGCCTCTCTGACCGTCAGAAATTTTAAAAGAAAGCTGAAAGAAGATAATGTTTGCTCTGCCGTGTTTATGGGCTTGGTGGGTGTTCCAAGATACACAGACCATAAATACGGCACAGAAACTATTGCCTTCTTTCAGCTTTCTCTTTAGATGATTTCCAGCGGTCACAGAGGCTTCTTAAGTTTTTATACACAGATGGAGAACGCCGCACAAAGTAAATACAAATCCTCTTTTTCCCCTTCACTAAGCGTTAGGAAGGTCGCCAGTCACGGATGACAAGCGTGAGTGCTTAGCGTGATATAGTTCACCACGCCTAGAACAAGCGTGCAAAAAATATCCTTTACTCACGCTTCGCAAGCGTTACGCATCCTGAGAGTCATGCTTAGGAAGCGTGGTTTTTCAGCGTGAAAGCGCATCACGCTTGGAACAAGCGTGCAAAAAATCGTGGACACTCACGCTTGCTAAGCCCGAAAAAATTTAGTGTACACCGGTTATTCGAAGTATCGATTCGGACGGACAGGTTCATCTCAAAGCTCGATCCTAAGGGCTACACTAAGGGCTACACTATTCACGCACCAAGGAAGCAAAGAACGGACAAAGCACGCACAGAGAACAAACTGCACGCCACAGTCCCGCCGCATTATACTGTCGGCGTCAATGCAGCGCTTACATAAGCCGGCAAAGCGAAAGTAGCTTGGCACTCAAAGGAGGAGGAAGAGACGCCTGAGCGAGTCTCTCGGAGGGAAAACCGCCGGAATGGAGGAGATCAATCAACCGAGCGGTTGGCCAGTGGAGGAAACGGGAAAGGCGAGCCCCAACCACAAGCAAGAGGGGGGGGGGGGGGGGGAAAGGAACCCTCGAGGGGAGCCGCATATGCGCAGCCCACGAGGTGAAAGGACACCGAAGAAGAGAGCCGGGAGCAAGGCGAATCTCGCCGGGCCACTTGTGCCTCGGATGCGAGTGGGGTCCGCTGCTCGGGATAGTCTTCCGGCCGATCGAACAGAGCCTCGGAAACGCGCAATACCGTTGCGGCGAGCGGCGCAGCAGGTCGGAACAGGGGAGAGGGAGCTGGTTGTCACATACGCCGACCGGACGTGGCAATATCGACGACACTGGACCGGCGGCATTTCGCATCAGCGCATACACAGTACACACACACGGCTCGCCGGTATGCAGGTCTGCGATCGCGCTCTTCTGCCCACTCGTGTGACGACGGCCTGAAGTTACTGCCTTGTCAGCGCGCAAACTGTTCGAGTGGCCATCTGGATGGCTTCGGATTCATCGCAGTTGCTATGCCCTTGCAGTTTCCCCTATTTTCTTTTTCGGTCAGCCAGGAATCGGAAATATACCTACTGTGTCACTGAGTACGCTTACGACGCTTTCTACACAAGCCCTACCCAATTTGAACATGTGCGCTGCTTTATTATTACTGTTTTTCGCGATCGCTGCCTACCTTCTCTCCTCAACGAAGCACTCCCCGAGGCTCCTGAATTTGGTGATGTCCTCGATGATGTTCTCCCACTTAGAAGCCTTCTGATAGTCCGTTTCACTGCACGGCCAAACCATTATGTATTCATTCTGTGCCACTCTGCATACCTGTTTCAGAGTGCGTCTCGGATGTTTCCGTCCTCTTTAAAGTTCACTCTTCTACTAATATCAATTGCGAGAGAGCCTCCCGACCTTTTGTTTTTGTTCTTTCGGTTTGGACTAATGAGCATAATTCAGCCTATCTTTACCACATTAGTCGGCTTTCGATGCTCTGTAGATGAATCAAATATTACTCAATTCAAAGCCTCGTGTTACGGCCTTTCCGGGGTGTCTACGGCTACGCTGCAAACACGATTCACGTCTCGGACATTACGCACTTTGAAACTACTTAGCGCATGCGTCGTGCCTTCAAAATGACTCTTTACCATGCCCGTGGTGACTCTGAGGCCTTGTAAGGCTAAAAAGCGAGGTTGCCGATAAAATTTACATCGGCGAGGGGCGTATGCAAATACACCTGCGCACACACAACCTCGGAGCTCGCTGCAGGGCCGGAATTAATCCGGAGCATCCACTTCTGCGAAAACTTTCGCTCACAGCACAATTTCGGCCTCGCCGGTTTCTGATTAAGCGAGCGCGAATAAAGGATCCGTTGCCCGCTTCCATCATGCAATAGAAACAGAAAAAGCAAGCGCCCAGCACCACCTCACAGGCGCATGAAAAATGCACGGCTGCGGCGGCATGGCCGATTTATCAGGGGCCGATGCGATTAGCGTCGCGTGGAAGCAGAGGAAGAGATCACGAAGCGGAGAAAAGCGTCGCGGCGACACAAAGCAGCTAGCCTTTCCGCGCGCGCGCTCACGCAATCAACGCCTGAGCAAACAAAAAGGGCGAGGGGCTCAGACGCGCGCGCACGCTTGTGTGCGACAAACGTCCGTCCCAATGCGCGGACGCAGCGAAGGAGGCAGAGAAGGAGGCAGCTGGGCAAATGCTGGGAACGCCGCAGTCGCTTGCCCTGGGTCCGTTCTTTTTCGTTGGAAGTGCGGAAAGTTGCCGAACGGCCTTCGCAGTGGCAAACCGCTTCATTGACGTCTCTATGCACGTAACTATAGTTCATTTAACGAGCTGCGCGCTCTTAACAAAGCCGCCCAATGGGCGCGCCCAACTCGCCGTGACATTCTAGGGCTGTACAAAAGCGACAATAGGTGCTTTGGAAGGACATCTCCGTGTCACACGCCGCTCGCAAAATGAACTGTAGGTATACTCGATAAGTGCTGACAAATCACATTAACGTATTTCAAGCTTTTGTTGCTACGTTGAACGGATTGTTGAAGCGCGCGACTGGCTTTCTCGGCATTTAAATAGCGATTGTCTACGCACAATATGCGGGCGCAGGCACGCATTGTGTCTTCACACCGCGAACGTACAAAAATGCGATCGGGAAGGCGAAGGACTATTCCTAAACGGCAAGAGTACGACGATCTCTTCGAAAATGTCGCACGTACTTCCTCACGGGTTAGACTATGCACATTTAAATGACCCCAGTAATATCTACACATTTAGTTCGTGGCTGTATGAATTTGGGATTTCGCCATTTACGGTTGGTCCGCTATTTCACAACAGCCAAGCGACGGCACGGAAATGCTTATCGAGCTGTTATTTAGAGACTAATAGGGTAAATTTTTGTAGCGCAGTAGTGCAGTTGGTTATTCACGAGGTCGTTCCTCCCGTTCCAACCTGATCAGCATTCGTGCTGACCATGCATATTTGGTGTTACACCTAAAAAAGGAGAGAGACAGCACCAAACCAGCCACACTCGTGCTACGCGCCACGCGACTGCACAAGGCGCCTGGTGTTTACCGTTTCTTTCGAGTTTCAGAAATAAATCAAGATCAGGAACTTCGCAGCACACTAAAAATATCGAACGAGCCTAACGGCACATTGCCGATCCAAATAAACGTTCAACACGTTACTTTAAGCTGGAAAGAAATGCCACGAGGGTATACGAGGACCTTATATTTCCGCCTAAGTTTTAAATAGCTGCACGCAACGCCGGGAAAATGTCGAACTTCTGACACTTTCACCCACATGTTACCAATTTAACACTGTTGCTACAGCGTCTTTGTCGAAACATTTAAATAACCGCCGATTTTTGGCGCAGTGATTTGGAAACTTTCCGAGACGGGTATGCGCGCACAGGTGCTCTCAGGACAAGATTTAAACGGTCCAACTTCGCAGGAAAGAAAGTAAAGACGGTCGGAATATCTCGTGCAAGGAATGCGCCGAGCAAAACGTAAAGAATAAATTAGCGGGCAGGCAGGACTTCGCGGGAAGGTGCCGCTACCGCAGCTGGGATTTTAAAAAAGGCTCCACTGAGAAACCGGTCCATACAGGCTTTAAAACGAAGCGAAGAAGAAAAAAAAAGAAAAATGCCAAGCAAGTCAGACGTATGCGAATATGCATGAAGAGGCCTGCACGGACCGAAAAAAAGAAAAAGAAAAACCGTTGCGACTCGCATGGCAAGCCGCGAGAGCTCAAGAAAGCAGAGAAGTTGCCGGTCCAGCCCGCTTACGAAGATACCCTTTAGACTTCACGCGATAACGGCAGCACAGCGACTGCACAAGAGCTAGCAACAGCAGCGGAGGTCCCCGACGGGACGAAAATACGGCCCGCTCTGCGAAACCAAACTTTTGCGTAATAGCCGCATGCGTGCACAGAAAACGGCCTGCACTCTGGAATACAAGCACGTACAGTACGTACAAAGCTTGCAGTACACGACAAGCGGGATATACCGGCTTTAGCGGGCGTACTACAGATGGCGATGCTGCTCGCACCGGTCCAGGAAGTCAAGAAGGAATTGGAAATGCCCGGTGGCGACGGGGCGCAGTGACAGGCGGCACACTTTCCCGCTGGAGTGCAAGGAAGCCATTCAGGCAACTCATCAGACGGGGAAGACACGTACTACGGCTGGAAGACGGAGAGCGATCGACGCATCGCTGCATGAAGCTACGACTTCTCTTCAGGACGTGCCGGAGAAGCAGCAGCAAGCAAGCGCCCCTCATCGCCGCCAGACGACGGGGTCAGTCAGAGGGTCGCGTGCGCGCCGCGGATGACCCTTTCGGTCAGCGGTACATTTCGAAACCGCGTTGGGAAGTAGAAGTAAAAACGCGTGATGGAGCGACCCACTGTGCCGCGGGCTTGCGTCAGGAGAGAGGGCCCCGGTCAAGCCGGTCGCGCCGTGCCAGAGACGAACGACTTTTAACCTGGTGACCCGCGCTACTCAGCACGGCGATAGGGCCGGCCCAGCAACAAAGGTGTCGGAGAGAACAAAATATAACGGGCGCGCACTATTTCTTTACGCAGCTTCCCCGGAGCATCAATTTATACTCTTGCCGCACAGGTTGAAGTGTTACAAACCGTTACTTCTGCCCGGGAAAAATCATGCACGTATTTTGCTACTGCAAGAGCCGTGGACCCCGCTCTACGTTGTCCGTATAGGAATGTGGTGACACAGATGACGACGACGATGATCAATCAATCAATCAATCAATCAATCAATCAATCAATCAATCAATCAATCAATCAATCGCGTGCCCAGGAACAGCCGGGGGCCTTTGTGCGAGCGCACGGAAACAAAAATACACTAAACATGATGTACATATCTCGCAAAGAAAAATGAGGGTAATAGCAGTGGTTATATACACACACACACACACACGCGCGCGCGCGCGCACGCACACGCACACACGCACACGTAATGCCTAACAGTGAGGCATATACTAATGAAGTAAACGTAAAAAGTGATTATAAAGAAAAGAACGAAAGGATAGCTTATGCTAAAAGTCACAGAATGAGTCAATCAATTTCATGAACAGAGTGGTAGTGAAAGACAAATACAGAATAAGTAAAGTTGACAGTTACGACAATACAAACTCAGACAAGTTTGCGAAACAGAGTAGGGCAATCATTAAACATATCCAGGTAATCCGAGTAGCGATTGTACGTGCATTGAAGTCGGAACATATATAGGGCACAAAACATGGGATTGTAAAAGGTATGTTTCCCGGTCAACTTTTGCGGCACGTAAAGAGGAACATGATGTAGTAGCTCACCACAAGACACTATGCCGTGAATAATTTTAAAGAGGAAGGCAATACCAGCCTTATTCCGCCTGGAGGTTAAGCATGGCAGCGTCAATGAAGAGGGTGATCCAGGGTTATAATCACTACTACCACCGAAGCGATGGTTGAAGATATAAACTTATTTTGGACCATTTAGATAAGCATGCGGTTTGTTTTGCACGTGCTATTCCAGACTACAGGTGCATACTCAAGCTGAGGACGACATACAGTTGTGTAGAGCTTGAGAAGAAAATTCGGCTCCTTGAACTCCTTTGATTCGCAACACACAACGCCAAGCGATCGAAGAGCTCTACGAGTAATTACCTGGATATGTGGAGAGAAGCCCAGTTCACTGTCGAAATCGATGCCTAGGTCATTAACTATTACCACACGTGGTAGTAATTCACCGTTGATGTTATAGGAGAACAAGGTGTCACTTTTTCTTTTGCATGTCATTACGTCAGTTTTAGATGTGTTGATGAGGACTTCGTTGCATGAGCCAATACGAAAAGGACGAGATTGCTCTCTGGGAGAGCGGAACAGCTGGCAGTGTTCGAAACAGATTTAAACATTTTTACACCCTCGGCCTATAAAAGAAAATTACAATCATTAAATACTGGTGAGACATCATTGATAAAGATTGAGAAGAGAAGTGGCCCGAGAACTGAGACCTGAGGGACACTACTGGTGGCCTCATATATGAAAGAGAAGAGTGCCCATTTACACGCATAAAACATCCCCTATCACATAAATAATTGCATACAAGGGATACCAGGTATGGCTGCATATCAAGCTGAGACAGTTTCTTCAATAGGAGGTCGTGGCAGACATCAAAAGCCTTGCTCAAATCAAAGTAGACAACATCAAGTTGGCATCTCCCTTGCACAGCTTTCGAAGCATGCAACATAAACTTGACGAGATTGGTAGTGGTCGATCGCCCCGCGAAAAAGCCGTGCTGTTCTGGTATTAATATGGTTTTTATGCTGAACGTGAGTAGTTTATGCAGTATGGACTCAAACAGCTTAGAAGCAGCACATAGAATAGATATCGGTCGGTACTTCCTGAGGTTAAATTTTAAACCTGACTTAAATAAAGGAACAACCCTCGCATTCTTCGAACGAGCGGGAAGCTTGCCAGTCTCGAGAGAAGTCTGAAATATACACGTCAAGACTGGAACAAGGATATCACGAAGCTATTTCAATACTGCTGAAGGAATGGCGTCAGGGCCGCACGAAAATGGCGATTTTAATTGTTTTAGAGCATTCGAAACGAGGCTTTCAGAAACCAACACCTCAGAATTTATAGCAACCTAGAGACAGTTGAGGGGGGAAAGCTGCACTTTTCTTGCCGTATCGAGGAGGTTAACGTTTCCAGGTGAATTTTTAGAGGTTTGTGAACGGACGTGGCCCCGGAAAGCTTTGGCATTGCGTGTTGCATCAGCCTCAACCGCGGCAATGTAACTCGACCTATCGCGCTTAACCAGGCCTTTACAAAGAGATCTCAGTTTACGAAACTCATTCTGCCACCTTTCTTGCCCCGTTTTCTTAGCTTGCTTGTGCGCTCAACTTTCCCTCCCCAAAGCTCGTTTCAGTTCAGGAGAAAACCAACGCGGGAAATTGCCTTTCTTTTCAATTTGTTTTAACAAAGCTACTCAAGCCATTGTGAAGAACTTCAGCAAAAAATTCGGTCTTTTCGTCAACGTCGATGAGGTTACCTATTGGCGACCAGTCAGTGTTATTAAGAAAGTGAAATAAACCAATGTAGTCCCCACGAGCAAAGCCGTAACTACTGCTTCCTGTTGCGCAAACAGGGGGACTGTGATGAAGGAGAGATACGTTACGCAATGAAATATGTAATGGAGGATGAAACTTGTCAGGTTTTACAAGGTTAGTATTACTGCGCGAGGCGTCTGCAGCTTCCAAGTTAGACACAAGTCTAAGACGTTTCCAGATGTATTATTAATGAAGTTGCACTGCTGCAAAGACGTAAAGGAAATGAAATCTAGTAGAAAGTCACACTTCTGAGATATTGGATGAGACGCCTGACTGACCAGCTGAGTATCCCATAAAATTCCCGGTGCTTTAAAGTTGCCAGTGACCAGAAAATGGTGATCACTGAGATATTACAGTAGTTTCGAATGCGTTTAGGATATTTTGAAAGTCAGCTGGAATGTAGCAAGTACACGCTAAGAGGCGTTTACCCCGAGCACAAAACACCTATAACCAAATACACTCACTATCTAATTCAAGGTCGAGGCGGCGTTTACACTTAATGGAGTAATGTAGGGCAACAAGAACAGAGGGTCACGGTCATATCGGGAAATTTGGTAATGCTGAGGGAACAACAACAACAACAACAACAACAACAACTCCGGGGATGGTATAGCGGGGGCTCTCCAGTGATACACAAAAGCACGTCGCTCATTTAGTCTCCCCGTCCGCAGCAGATGAGGATTTCTTCGACGCAAGTAGCATAAAATGGTGCTACAACGTGCGAACCAACCGCACATGTCCTATATGATCACCTCGCTGATGGATTGTGCCTCTCACCGCACCACCTTTCTTTTTGTTCAGTGTCTTAGACATATCTGTCAACATATCAACATCTTTCCAAGTCAACGATCCGACACGGCGTAGGTATTATCCTAGCACCCCCTCAAGAGCAGTAAAGAGAATTCATCTGTCCTGAATGCGCCTGGCAATAGACGTGAATACATAAGCTCACAATTTTTCCGGCCTCAGAAGAACGCCACGTTCAGGGAGACAATCCTGCAGACGGCTGCGAATGCCTTCAAAGTATTACACAATTCGCTCAAGCCTTTACGACAGGTGGTCACGAAGAAGAATCGTTCAAGCAACAAGGAAGCAAACACTTAAGGAAGACGGGGAAGGGGTGGGGGGTGGGGGGGGGGGGGGAGATAGAGAGAGAGAGAGAGACGACACTGAAAAGTTGCGTAATGCTACGTTGCGGACGCGACCCACTCACGGGTCTCAGAAAGGGCTTACCTCCGGGAGGCTGTTCAGCTGGCGACAGTGATTTGGGGAGCGGAACGCGGAAGGTATCCGCCATTAAGGAAGTTACGCCATTAAGGAAGAGTCCTGGTAAAGCAAGACAAAACTGAAATCCCGCGACGTAAGTACTATATTAAGGTTGCAAACAGATAAAGGAAATCCCGAAACAATCCGGGTAACGGCACACTCTGGACAACACGATATATATTGACGATGCCACTTGGGCGGAACGGCTGGCAAAAATGGCGCCGTATAACCTGCAGTGCTGCTCTAGCGTTCAACGCAGCGGAGAAAGAATGCGCTTTATTGCTCTCTGAGACGGCAATGTCTTCCGGGAATGATTATGATCATGTGTGACGTAATGCACCGAAGTAACAGTGAGCTTTGTTCTGAGAGGAAGACGGACGTCAGCGCTAACGGGCTCCTATAAATGTCTTCGCGGCCTGCGCACAATAAAACCCGCTGCCTTCTGCTGAGAAGCCCAAGGCCGGAACGGCCGTGTGCAGTGAATTACTTGCGCGGAATGCACAGCAGGGCAGCACACCGCTAACGCCCGCGGAAACCCATTTCCCGCTGCTTGCGCTGTGTCTGAAACAATGGAGCATATCATTGTGTGCTCTGTACTCAATAAGGAGTACCGTGCCCTTGGAAATCTACAAGTGTCCACTACTGATTGTTTTCCGTTTCAGTCTAGAACAAAAAAAAAAAAATCAAGGACTCCTAAACTCTTCTTATGATGCAGTGAATGTGAAAGCATTTTGTCGTTTCGCGGCGATTAATGCTTGCCCTTACGCGAACACGGTTCACACACACCTGAGACATTCGAACCACACTGCTGAGCTTGCCTTTGTATCTACCTGCGCGCTTTGTCTGCTTTAGCGGCGGTTGTTTCGAGCCTGTTTTGGCACAGCTTCGCGTCCATTGCGCGCTTCCTTCGCACGGCTTTGATTAACTTGTTCGACAGCACCTCCTGGCTAACCCGGACTCGACGTAATTAAATGGTCGTACGACAAAGATACGTCAAGGATTGGTTTGTAGGACGGGAAAACAAAATGCAGAGACCACATACAGACATCTGGCCGCTAGAGAAACGCTACCTTTTGCGCACTGCTTGCCACGAATGGGACTCCGTTTTTTAAACTGGTATTTCAAAAGGCGAAAGGAGCAAGTGGTTCTGATAAATAGATCATGAAGTTTCGTTAGCAATCTCGCAATTCGCAAACTTACTAGACTAACTACAGTAGAATCTCGTTATTTGGGCCCCTGTTAATACGGAAATTTGTATATATCATTTCCGCACCCTCCCTTCAAAAATGTACGGAGCCATATGGCAATAAACAATCACAAATTCGACGCAAAATTGCACGCGCACCGGTTAATTCGGACTGGAGGCAAGTAGAGGACGGCGCAACTGAAACGAGTTTTTGGAGTGCCATACATATTTTGGCGCACGTGTGCTCAAATACGACGGCACAAGTTGTGGCGAACTGTTTTCGTCACAGTCGCTTTATGCGGCCCGAGGTTTCTGAAAGCCCAAAACGCTACCGTAGCTGAGACCGCAGCGACGGTATAGAGGAGGAGGACGATATGGCATTCGTTGGCGTGCTTCCCTCCGAAGTGCAGCTTGCCGACCACGTTGCAAATGATGACGTCGTTGTTGTCGCCGGCCAGTTGACCCAACGCCGCCTGTATAAACAGTGCCTAACGCGTGAGCGAAAAATGGCCAAACAGCCACTCTCCTGTTGCTCTCTCCTACCCTTCCCCGCTCCGTAGCCTTCCAGCGTGCTTTCGTGTCCGCCAGCCAGCGCCGCTTCTCGGAAACTATGCAAAATAGTGGAAAGTTTGTTTAGCGTTCCCGAGGCGGCGCTCCTATGCCTTCTTGTTTTTCACCATGCCTGTCTGTCTTGGTCTGTCACTGATAAAACTTCCTTTGTCACGAAGCAAAATCCCTTGCGCTGCCGCAGGCTGATGCCGGCTTTGCGCGCTTATCTACTCGGATCACAGGCCCTGAAATTTTCTGAGGGGGGCATCCCCTCTCTATCCCCTCCGCATTTAGGTATTGTTTTGACCCCCTGTTCGCACTCCGCATCGGTACGCACTTCTAAAATTGAGGACTGTACTGTAGAAGCGCCCGGACAGCGTGGTGGGATCGCAGCTGCTTATCCTTTTGTTTCCTATAATTTTCTGAAGTTTACAAGCACGTGATATTATTGGAAAGTAGAAGTGAGCGCCTGAACAAAAAACGTGCACGCAATTTTTTCTTCTCTAAATAGTCCAGAAAGAAAAATATCAGTAAAATAATGGCTGCCCCATCCGTAAATATCGTTTTTCTGTTAGCTATATGTCTACCCGACAATCAGAATGTTCTTAGACTATTTCAGTCCGCCTCCGTCTTTATCTTTGGAAAAATGCAGCAAGTATGAAGCGAGCGACACGTTGAACGAGATCCCCAGTGCGCCACAGAACTAGCGCCCCGTCACGGCTAAGATGTAAGCGAAACGGCCCTTGAAGCCCAACAGGCAAGCTGACAGACACACGTCGTAGAAGTGGGTGCAGGGTTCGCGACTCGCGAGCAGTGACGTAAGGCGAGATGTCCGCCGGCACGCGCCACATAGCGGATCAGTGCCTGAACTAAGCGTACCTACCCTTCCCATTGAAAAGCGCGCGACGCGTCAGGCAATGTTAATACAGGCGGCGTTGGTTGACCAATGATGAGATCATCAACGCTGCCGTCGGTGTCGGCGGATGAGGCATCCGAAGAAGTAGATCTGTGCGATGTGCTACGCCCGGTGCGTCATGCCGCAAAAGAAGCCGCGGACGCTCTCGTCGTTTTGTAGGAGCTTCGCTGCGATTTTCAAGGCAATACGCTCGCGCTAAAAATATTACGGAGTTTTAGCCGACCGCCTTTCACGGTCCGCTCCGCTCCGATAGCAAGCGGAAGCGCCATTGCGCATGTGTGGCGTGCTTGGCCGTGAACGGCATTGGCTGCGGTTGCGCTGAGCGGGCCGCCGATACCGGAGCGGAGCGTCGAAAACGGTCATCTAAAACTCTCTAGTGTCGCATTCCCGCAAACTCGTCCTTTCGGCTCAGCTGTCCGGAAAAAAGAACATGCAAGCATCACTGATTTCTTTTCAAAGCAAAGGCACGGAATAAAAGAATTGAAAATGTACTTTTTGTTTAATTCGATAATTCGACCTTCGGATTATTCGGACATTTTTTTTTTTTTCACTCCCTCGAGATCTGAATTAACGAGATTTTACTCGGTATAAATGCGAATCCCAAAGCTCGCATGCCCAGTTGTTCCGGTGTCTGTGCTTGTGTCGCGCGGTGGTGTAGCCCCGAGCTAGCCCATCAGAATGGTTAGGCACCGCTGTCTCACTTCTCGAAAAACGCTCCTCTGTTTTCTTTCCGCCGACGCGCGGCCGGGCTACAGCGGCGGCGTCCGCCGCTCTAGCCAGGCCGTGGCCGACGCTGCTGCGTTCAGGACGGTGCACCCGCGAATTCCAGGCAACGGCTGGCAGAATATCTGGTTTCACTCTCTGTAGAGTGTTGTGGGTTTCATATAAAGCCTTGCTTTGCAACAACCTTAACAGCATGGATTGGAGCCATTTTTTAGGGGCGAAGCTCCTTAAGTCATGGGTCTGTCCACCCTTGTGTCTCGTGGTACGTGACCGCCGCATGCTTTCGGAGATGTCGCAAAGTGGGCCGCGTTGCACGCGCAAGAACCGGCTGCAACCGGCAGCGCAAACTCGGCACCGGGAGCGCGAGCTTGTCTGTGTTCGCCAACGGAGGCGCGAGCGCACGTGCACTGCGAGGGGGAGATCACGCAAGAGATCACGCCACGAACGCAGGCAGTCGTTCTCGGAGATCGAACGAGACGCAAGGACCTTTGCTCGTTTCCTCTCGTCTTGTTCGGGCACAAGTTCGCCCTAAATAAAAGTTATTTCTTTACCGTTGTGTCCCATCCTACGTGACAAATTGTGGTAGAGGTGCGGGGTAGTCCTCGATGGCGCGGGGTCTTTCACCAGGTCTGGGCCTGGGAGCATTGACTCCGAAAATAAAAGTTGATTTGTACAATGTACGCACACGTCTTTCTTAATGATGTAATGGGCGAACTTTCACGGGAGAGTTACGGTTACCGATGATCTCCCCCTTCGAGCTTCGCCCCACTTATCATTCATTCCGTGGATATGGCGTGATTTTTTTTTCCCGTCCTTGACTATACTTTAGGCACAACCCTTTAATGACATGCAGCTAGGTAAGTATCAGCGATAAATGCTATATTTGTTTTGCAGATCTGACGCTTAACACGGCCGCTCCTATAGACATATACTGGCTTCGCATACACGACAAGAAATCCACCAAAAGGGGAAGGTAAGAAAGGACTAGCGAACGTTCAGCGAACCCACGGAGTGCAAATCCGATATTCCGCGCGGTTATCCGATTCCCCCACCGCGCGCTTCCCAGCCGCCAATACTCAGTTGGCTACCTTTTATACGCTGCATCTTTTCCGCAAACGCATGAAACCAAGCTACTAGCCTAGGACTCAGCTTACAACTTGTGTACGTTATGCCAGCTAGACCAGAAACTGGGACAGACGCAAGTACCGCTTTTGGGGAGAAAAATAGAAAAGGAAAGATGAATTGCGTCAGAGTAACCCGATTTGCGCTTCTGCGAGGAATTCTAACGAAGCAGGAAAGCGTTGGAAAGCTACGTACAGCCTTCGGCGGTGTTCGAGACGGGCGCCATAGCGACGATGTGAGTAGGCCGGTAATATTAAATGAAGGCAAGTGATCTATTCAGAAATTGAATGACTGACTACTTACTCATAAACAAGGGCACCGACACCCGTACTCTCCCCTTCACGAGAAAAAGAAAAGCGGACAATAGGGGGAACCTGTATGCACATTTACGGTCGCCGGGGTACTACTTTACTGTCGTATTCGTGTTTGTTTTTAGGACCACGGGCAACTTGTTTGATGATTGTTTTGTGTGAAGTTTGTCACTAAAAGTACTTAACTCTTCAAAAAATTGCCTTTGCAAGAACTCTACAAAATACAAAAAATATTTATTCCCGTAAACATTACGAAAAAGTACGAGCGACTTCGCGTGAAGACTCCTGCCACTGCCAGCAGACATTATCTTACAGTTAATTATCCTCAGTCAGAACATGTCTCGTAAGTTGGGAAGGGACCCGCCGCGGTGGCTCAGTGGCTAAGGCGTTGCGCTGCTGAGCACGAGGTCACGGGCTCGATTCCCGGCCGCGGCGGCTGCTATTCTGATGGAGGTGAAAAGCAAAAACGCCCGTGTGTACGAGACTTCGGCGCACGTTAAAGATCCACAGGTGGTCAAAATTAATCCTGAGCCCTCCACTACGGCGCGCCTCATCGCCTGCATGTCGTCGGCGCGCTAAACCCTACAATCAATCAATAAATTGGGAAGCAATAAAAATGAACCGTACAGTATTAAAAACTTCTTGACAACGGCATTGCAAACGTTCGTACACGTCATATTGACCGCTTTACGCCGCTCCATACAGCGACAAAAGTACGTTCGTGCAAGTATTCTTCAGTTGATACGATATACTACATCTGCTTCAATGCATATAGGCAACGATATATGCTGAGCGCGTGCTGTGCATATATTATGGTTGGGCGGAAGTCTGTTCACCGAAAGTGTCACCGTACAATTATTGTATATATATAACAAAGTTTGAATATTTACTACAGCGTATCATACGAAACACGAACGTGTAAAGATGAAGCAAAACGCAAAATTGGCGAATTTTCTTTCGGGTAGAGCTGACATAAAATAGTCTGCTCGTTGGTCGTTCATGCATACAGCGAACTTCCACCATACGATTACGTGTAATATGGGCAAATTTGTTTATCATGAACAAACCCTTCAGTTCTAACGTACAGTAATAAACAAACAAAGAGGACATCTGCTTGAGACGCATTTCCAAAATCACGAACATACTTTTCCGATCCTTTTGAACCACTTATATGAAGTCTATATTGTACATTCACAACGCCATTACTGAAACTTTGAATAACGAAATTCAAGGTATCGCGTGCTCAGCTGTTTGCTTTTGTCTCCCGTTTTATTTCCTCGCAACAATGGAGGCGTGCTGCAAGACAGCGTTTATCGTCTTTTTTTCATCCGCTTTCTCTTTTGTCGGTCTCCTTTCTGCGGCGCATAACGCGATTAATCAGTTTTTTTTTTTCCTGTTGCACGACGTCTTCAAAGTTAATACACGAACATTTACAAATTGCCAGCTAAAGCTGTAGGGGACAATGCACACAAATGCTACGCGCGAGGTCATCCGTCATGCAGCCCTGAAGTAACTAACAAAGGTCACGGAGAAAGGCCGCTGCTGCAACGTGCAGCAGCGCAGCGTGAGCCGTCAAGGCAGAGGGAAGACGACAGCCTCTATGACGGCGATAAGCGACTATGCACGACGCTCCGGAAAACAAAGTGTTCATACGACACGAAATAGTTCGACGGTCTTTCCGGCACACACAATGAACATGAATGAGCGTGACAAAAGCTGCTGCTGTACAGCGAAGAGGGCTGGAGTTTTCCGAAGAGTTCAAAGGGAATACTCGACTGAAGCGCGCACGATCCGTAAAGATCGACCGTATGTGTTTTCTTGAGTAGTGCGCGCAAATGCAAGCAGCACACTGAAAGGAATGCAGTAAACCTCCTCCCGGAATCTAGCAAATCGTCTGTTACAATAAACAATGGGGGCCCAACACGGGTTGAATTCCTCGGCCTTGTGGAAATATACCCCAATTAGTAAGCGGCGAAAATACCGGCGGCCTTATCAACAGTTTGGTCACCCACTGCTCGTGTACAGGCATGCGACGGAATTCCCGCAAATACTTGCGTCGCTAGCTACAGTTTCCATTTTCACTCTTGCAGTCACCGTGGGTGCTATGCAATGCACAGCAAGTAGTAAAGGATGTTGCGCGGTGGGCGAGGTAGCCTCGCACAAAAACAAAAAACACATTTCAACGGGGCGTAGACGTGAGCAAAACCTCTGAATGCTGGGATATACGCCTAATTGATTGTGAGGCTTAACGCGCCGACGCTACACAGGCGATGAGGAGCGCCGTAGCGGAGGACTCCGGATCCATTAACGCGCGCCGAAATCTCCAACACCTCCGTCAGGAAATCGAACCCGCGTTTGTGATTACGCCGATGACAAGCTTGGAATAAAACATCAGATTGCCGTTGAATGCATGACTTTTATCTCGCAAGGTAATATGCTTAGGGCTTGTACCAAATTTTCGCCCAGTATTGTAAATATTTTGTTCAATCCCGACCGGTTTCCCCCAACGAGGTTGTGTTGCATAACCAACCCACAAAATAAACAAGAAAATAAACGATAAAGGTTACAGAACTAAACGAGCGTTTGCAGCGTACGGAAATTGGCGGACGCGTCACCTGATGGCCCGTGCCTTCGCGTCACATCCGCAACACGAGCTCAACGCCGGGCCAGCCAGGCCTCAAAAAGCGCCGTCGTGCGAGCAGCGACGCAAAGCGTCATCGCGCACCACGAACCGCATTCGGCGGAAACGTAAAACGAGGCAGCAGGCGGAAGGGTGCATTCACGCGGCGGGCACGCGCCAATTCATGCACACGCGAGCCAGCTGAATGGGCCCGCGTGCGGCGCTGGTGGTGGCCCGTTCCTTTGGAGCGGCGACGACGACGCCCGCGCGCAGTTTAGCGGACGCGTATTTCACGACTCCCCCTCCTCGCGACTTCGCGAGATCGGCGCGTGCATTTGTACCGTCATTCAGCGCATGACGATTGAGTCAGGCTGTAGCGCTTTCGTCGGCGGAACAGGTCAATCGGGGCCCGATGACTGACAAATAAACTGCGCGCGAAAGAAGGCGTTTTTACTCTTACGGAAGGCACACCATACGTGTGAACTCCCATGGCATAGAGCCAAATTGCTGCGTGCCGAAGTCAAGTGCTCTGGCGGTTTGTTTTTTTTTTTTTTTTCCTTCCACACGAACGTCCTTGGCCAAACTCAATAGAGCTGCACCGCAGTAGTAACTAGTTTATCTTTTTCATTAATTAAATGGCAAGCTATGCGCTTGCGTGGAACACTGTAAGCGCAAAGGGACAGCCAAGAGAAATAGTGTTTTGGTTTTAACGCGAATGGGGGGAAAAAAAAATTGGTTTCAAATCAGATTTTTTTTTCCACACCCGGTCCTTGAGGCCTGACGGGGGGCTACGGATTAATTTAAACCACCTGGGGATCTTTAACGTGCGCCGAAACCTCGCAACAGACGCATGCTCCTAAATGCGAAATCTTTTTCGTGGTCCCGTTTCGTTCAGAACGGCAAAAGCGGGTGCGACGAGAAGAACAAAATGGAGCGCAACGGGACGTAGTCGAAGGAAAGGTCACTATGCGGACCCACGAACAACATACACGGGTATACTAAGGGGTTGAACGGACCTGCGAGTTCGAACGAATAACTGATTCATCCAAAGAGCGTATTACAGATACAGTGGGGGAAATCCATCAATCAGCATCCTCACGGTGCCGACGGCTCGCGCGAACAAAGTCAACACTTGCACACCGTTTAAATTTTTTCCTCAAGGCGGGTGACGAAGCGACGCCTGAATAACGAAAACGCTATGTCCACAGCCCGCTGTACCCACATCAAAGGCCGCCCGTCCTCTCGCCGTCGCAATTAAAATCGGGCCGGGATCGCACTGGCAGATCGGACGACACCGACGACGAGCGCCTCGTATCGCCGCGTACAAGGCCGGAGTCGCGCGATCGGAATGACAATGTGAAAATCGCCGCGGGCCGCATCCGTCACACGTGGCCGACGAGCCCCCGAACGGCGGGCGGCAGCGAGTCACGAGGATGTCACATGTGTCATTGCTCCAACGCGAGAGACGAGCCGTGACGTCAGCGCCGGACAGACTCGGAGCTGCTTGCGCATTTATATAAATACACACGCCTTCACGTAGCTACCATACGGAGAGACTTCACACTTCACTCGGAGATGCTGCGTCTCCGACACTGAAGGGAGTGTGGCTTGAGGTGGGAAAAGATGTGGCGGCCTCAGGACGGGTCATGCCAGAATTGATCACAATAGATGGCAGCTTGAACAATAGAGGCAAATAATACGCGCATAACATTCGGAACGTAAGTTCCGAATGTTATGCCAAGACATGCTACTAGGGCGTTTAGCGGTGCTTTTTAAAGCGATGCTTAAGTCGTATTTAAGTGAACAACAAAGTGCTGCGTGTCCAGCAGCAAATAAGTAATCACGTAATAACGGTGTCGTTTTAATCCAGTACTATTAGACTAACTGTAGCGTTCGATATAAGCGCCCACAGTTGTAAACGCAGAAGAAGAAACCTTAAGCAAACTGAATAGGCAACTAAACGCAACTTATCAAAACCGAACCGCTTTCCGGGTGATCCTGAAAAACTTCATGACGCGGTTGATACGCTAGAAAGCTTCCATGAATCTGCTCCATCCTCATGCATCCGGATGACCAATCGCCGCAACAAAGGGAACAAATTCCACAAATAACGCCGAACTGCATGTTCCGTGCGATTTCAGACTTCATACGCTTTGACCCGACCCTTACGTTGCCCATTGTGACATGCCAAAAGCATGCTTGCATTGGATGACATTCCAACGCGGAACGCATTCGAGAGCGAGCGAGCGAGCGAGACAGACAGACAGACAGACAGACAGACAGACAGAGAGAGAGAGAGAGAGAATTCCAATGAATTGAAGAAAGGTCGGCGTTATCGTGTAGGCTCTGGCCTGCCACTCTGTGCCAGGGACGGTTGGAAAGAGCTTAGGCAGAGGACTACAGATAAGATGATTGAGATATAGGTGAGCAATACCTATATGAAAAAATTTAAAAAAAAAAAGCCTATACCATGTATTCTCGTCCGATGTGTATCGGGGGCCTCGCCACTGGCCCCAGCAACACCTGACCTCAGTGATAGGACTTCCACCTGAACTTTTGGTGACGCAGGGCGCTTTCTTGGGATTGCATGCCTACGCGGAACTATGACTCTTTGAAGGGCCCTTCAACGACTCTGGCCTTACCTTCGCCAAAGATAAGGCACACCACCAGGAAAGAGACAACATGCAACCAAGTGGCTAGTCGAGCGCAGCATGCATGGCTGGCACGCTTTTCACCTGACGTCACGCTATAGCGTCGTATGCTTAATGTACTCACCCGCGTATTTCCAAACGATTCGCTGCACAGAGCACCCACGTGACACGTCTGTTCGTGCTATGGAGAACGGTAATTCTACGTGGTCATTGGCGGCGCCCCAAACCTAAGCGACCTAAAACATACCAAACCACCATTACTAACAAAACAATGGTCAGTTTATAATGGTCAAATTGTCAAATAATGGACTGGCAGACCTGCTGGGGATCGAACCCAAGCCGTCAGCGTCAGTACTCAGTGCTCTACGCCGAGGCTACAGAGCCAGAACCGTGGGTCCGTTTTAGCAGGCGCTCAAAAGAACAGCGCGCGCAGTGACATGTCAGGTGGGTGCTCTGTGCAGCGAACCGTTTGGAAACACGCTTCCCGGAACTACAATCGCTGAAGCTAATCTGCCACGTGTATAAATGCACTTTCAGAATAGATCGGGCACCTCACACTTGAACCCTGCCACGCTGAATCCTCCCTAAAAATTGTGCTTTCAGTCAGCTCCCGGACTGAATTCAAGTTAAGTTGCGGAAGTTGCGGCCCGCTGTGCTTCAATCTCACGCGTTTACGCCACAGGTGTGGCCTCGTGGCACAAGGTATGACCGTGGAAATTAAGCTCACAACGTATAAATCACTCGTATATAGAGTCAAGAGCACTTTAGAAAAAAAAATCACTGAATTAGCATGGGAAAGAAATCTACGCCGAACAAAGGTATTGACAGATGAAGTAAGGCTAAGGACAGCAGCGACTGCATGTAGGCTCACGTGGACAGATAAGATCCGTTTGTCTGCGCCCATCCGTATCTCTCCGAGAATGCCTGTCAGGGTTAATATGTCATAAGCGTGCTTCAAATACGTATGCTTGCATGCATATATATGTGTCCATGCGTGTACTTACGTACGCGTGTGTTCCTCATTGGTATACATGAATGATAGACGATTATGTGAGACTCCCGCTCTTGCTACGCCACTTCCCAACCTATAGATCTACACTAAATTCGCCGAGAAGCAGCCACTGGACAATACTCAGAGGCCAAGTCACGCTTCATCTAAGCATATCTAAGATCTCCCCATTGACAAGATCCTAATCGAAACGATTCACTCTTGCAGGAACCCGAGTGCATCGAGTGCAACACCCATCCATCTTGCACCCAAAGCATGCGGCGTTGCGACGACATAGCGACTGTAGTACAGAAGCAACCGCGTAGACAGGATAAGGAAGGGAGCGGATCGAGATCCGTAGGGGAATGTCGGCGTAGCCAAGGTCGACAGCCGACGGGCGCAAAACACATCTGACGTCAATCAATTGATGAAGGATAAGGCCGAGACGCACATAGAACCCGGGCCCACGACAAACATAGGTGCCAAGTTGACCGAGTCATCCGAACGCTGACAGGCTTTCGCTTTCGCAGGAGCGTTCGTGCGGAGTGTTTTCGCAGTCACGGTACTGCAGAGACGCTACCACACCTATCCGCTGCCAGTTCGGCGCCGCGCACCATTCGTTGACTTACCGGCATCGAACGACAGCTTGCAAATGACCTTGCATGTCACCTGCGCTCACCTCAGGCGTCGGTGTGAGGTGATCGCAATTCCAATTCTTCTTACCCCGAGTACTCGATCTCGTTTCTGTCCGCTCAGCGAATACATCCGTCTGGAGGCCTGTAGGAGCGAGTCTAAGTCACCATATCACGCAAACAAGACAATTTAGGATTGGTTGATTGTAGGGTTTAACGCGTCGACGCAACACAGGCGATGAGGCGCACCGTAGTGGAGGGCTACAGATAATTTTGACCACCTGGGGATGCTTTAACGTGCGCCGAAATTTCGTACACACGGGCGTTTTTGCTTTTCGTCTCCACCAGAAAAGCGGCCGCCGCGGCAGGGAATCGAACCCGCGACCTCGTGCTTAGCGCGACAATTTAGGATAAGACGGTTGCGGACAGCTCTATCTTCGTAGAGGATTCCTAAGTAGGCTATCCCAATCGGCTATCGCGGCGGCCGCTATCTTCATAACTCCTACATCAGCCAGATGTAATACAGGTAACCGCGGGGGATAACAAACGGCCGGGCAGGGCGGCTTGCCAAAAAGCAACGAAGATTGCAAGGCGAACCAAGAAAACAGGGAAAGCAGACCGAAGTTCGCAAACCACACGTAGATACGCATCGTAAAACGTAAGGCATCGTGAAAGATTGACTGATTGTAGGGTTTAACGCACCGACGCAACGCACGCGATGAGGCGCGCCGTATATCCGGATTAATTTGGACAACCTGGGGATCTTTGACGTGCACCGAAATCTCGTACACACAGACGCTTTTGCTTCTCGCCTCCATCAGAAAAGCGGCCGCCGCGGCAGGGAACCGAACCCGCGACCTCGTGCTCAGGAGCGCAATGCCTTAGACACTGAGCCACTGACTCAGTCGCAAGAAGAAGCGACCACAGAAACGGCTGCAGCAAAGGCCGCGCGGCCTTTGCTCCTCCGAAAACCTCTCGGACTTGTATTTACCAAGCAAGCGGAAATTGCACATATTGTGGTCTGACGCTTCTAATAGATACGCCACTGCGTGAACCGCCTGCCAGTTATGACGAGCTAATAGGGCGTCACGTTCACCGCAGCGGTGACGATATATCAGGATCCAGCCGCCTAGCTCGTGCACGACCACGCACGCTCTCAAGCGTTCCCATCGCGACTTAACGCGGCCGGCGCCGGAAATGTCGGCGTAGTTCAAGGAAGGCGCCTTACGTCAGTGGCATGCCTCACGCACACAACGTGCACGCGAACACGCGGCGTCTGAGGCTGCTGGCTGGCTCGCTCACTCTGCATGCTTGGCTGACGAACCATCCTTGGCGTGCTACAGCTTCTTTTGGCCCCGCAAGATCGCGTGACGATACATCGAAAACCCAAGTCTTCTCTGGCCTTGGATAGAGCCAATCGCCGCCACCACTTCAGTTTTTCTCCCCCCCCCCCCCCCCCCCCCTTTTTTTTTGTCTTCATTTCTCGCAAGAGGATACACGAGGCCGGTTAAGTACATCACGTCCCATCTACAACACATGCCCAGAACAGCTTGGCTGGGAAATACAGAATCTTCCATCGCATCTTATCCCCCGCAACACTCGAAGAAATCTGCGCGTGGGTGCGGGCATTGCGCGGAGTAACTATCGCGTTTAGACGGATGTGCATATTTCAGAGAATACAATACTCTCAAACGCGGATGTTCTGACGGAATGAACACCTGTGACGAAGACATGACATCACAGCGCGGACTTGACACACAGACAGTTCTGAAGACGGAGCAGTTTTCTATGGAATACAAGAGTTCTTCTTTACGTGATGTTTTTCACACAGAAGTGGTACGGCAGTCGACAAGTTTACGGAAACCAAGCAAGGCATCAATTGCATGGTTCGCATTACTACACCGCTCATTACCACATTACATTACATTACATTACTACATTATATTCCATTACTACACCGCTCAGTTTTTGCGTGCTATGCGTAAAACCTGAGAAGCATATCCCATTATTTTAGCTAGGACAACTACCCACAGAGCTACAGAGTCTCATCGGCTACAATTCGTCAGGAACCATACAGAAAGCTGAAGTTGGTTTAAAATATTTCTACACTACAGTTTTATGTTTTCGCAAACGAAGCCATACAACGACAGTAACTCAAGTGTCCTCGTAAGCTTCCATAACTGCTTTTTCACTCCCAATGTATATAAAGCTGCGTTCTCAAATCCGTTCTGACTACGTTTCTTTCAGCGTAATTATACAAGGCTGCGATGGCAAAAGTCGGAGGTCTGTATGTCAAGTCCGGTCTCAACCCACTGTCCCCTCGGCCACGAGTTAAGTCGCAGCGTATGGCATGAAACGCTAGCTGCGCATGCAGCTGCAGGGGTCATCTTTCTATAAATGCTAGCGGAATCTGGCAGCCTGCGACGAGATAGATGTCCGCGGGTCTTGTTGATCAGATGGTGGCGACGAGTGCCTCGCTGTAGCAGCGTGCTTCGCGAGAGGACCGCACGAGATAAAGCGCTGCGGCTGGCGTTATCGTCCACCAGCATCGTGTGGCAGCCAGAGGGCGCCTCCGACAAGCCAGGCGATTGCAACCCTGTCAGTCATGTGCGGCAACCCCCGGCACAGAATCACGGAGAACGCTGGGAACACCAGTCACTTTGCAGATATTTATTCAGCTGTATTCTCTCGACGTTGTGTGCCTGCAGTCGTTGTGCAATGTCCGATATCACTGCTCTTTTTCTTCTAGGTCGCAACTCAGACGCACATTATGAGTACACTTCAACCGTGCATGCTGCACATGTTGTTGTAGTCTTCGTGGCTGGTCACTCGAGTCAAGGCTAACGATCTTTATAAACTTTACGGCACAATCGTTGACGCGAGCACGACTGCAGTGCATCACTTCGAAACCAATTTCGCGTGACTGCTTCATAGCCTGGATTAAAATATGAATGCATACTGCCACCCCGTGTACGTGCGGTGCGGGTTTAGTTCTGAACGCCGCAGCCACTCAGCCTTCGAGGAGGGCGCAATGAGAAGGAGAGCGTTCTGCCACGTGCCTATGTGCGGCGCAGGTTTACCTTCTAGTGTTGCGAGACCAGAAGGAGTATCTGAACAAGGATAGCTAAATAATACTTCGCATTTTAATTATTTTCTTCCTCCACATTTGCCCCCTACGTAAAAAGAAACGCGTGAATTATGCGGAAAAATTAGGCGCATGTAGTTTTACATCTAATTAGGAAAAAAAAAAAAGGTAATACGAGCGCCCACTCGCTATAAACCAGGCTCAGAAGCGGGAGAGATTGTAGAGGGAGGGGGCAGGGCGTCTTGCAGGCTTTACCTACATACCGCCATCCACAGACAACCCACTTGTTCTTGACACTGGTAATTCGTTCGAACTTCTACCGCATCTCAGGTGCAGGGACCATCCGCGCCTCTGAATGAACGGAAGACGCGAGGGAAAACGCTCGAGGAAGCTCTGCTTGAGCACGGTGGCCGCTAATGCGCGCGCACGAACTCCGCACGCAGCTGCCGCCCGCTGTACGCTAAGTTCGCTGGCGGCGGCGCCTCGCAGAGGAAACGCAGCACGTGCAGCTGCCGTACCAACAAAACGAAGAGGAATGGACGGCGCAGGAGGGTCGCAGTTTCCGGCACGATATATGTAATCCATCCGGTGCAAACAGCGCCTGCGCGACAAAATGGCATGTAAACGTGCCTAACTATAGGACATGAAAATACGCTCTCGTCTGAATATATGCTTCACGGAGGAAGCAGCGGAAACCCGTGCCGTTTATTTTGCCGCACCGTACACAACTAACGCTGCGAAGAAAAAGACCGGGTTTGGAGCATATATTTAATTGCGACCAAACAACAACGAGGGCGCAGCACAAGGTTAAATAGGCGGTCGACTGCCTCCGGAACACGTCGTGTCCTGCCATTCGCGCGGCCGAACAGGTCACCTCATTCTGGTGCGAGCCTTGCACACTGTGCATATCCCGGGTGCGGGGATGAGCCCGCGACAGTGAAATTCCGAACATCGTAAGTAAGTCCAACTCTTTCGCAGAAGCACAGCTTTGCGTTCCATCGTGCTGCATATCGACTGCATTCCGTATTACCATGGCCCGCTTCTGCTTCAGGGCCGTTTTCTTTTTCTTTTTTTCCGGACAGAGAACACATCTGATCTTTGAAGTGAAGCCTATCGCGGTTTACTATGCTCTTTGATGGACGCACAACCGCCAAAGCCCGGCTTGTGTTGTCGCTGGCTGGTTCTCGCAATGTGACAACGCGTTGCTCAACTGTCGCAGTTGGCGCTCGTTGGCGTGCGTCAAAATGTTTCTCAACAGTTGCTGTTGGCGCGGTGTGGCAAGGTTTCCGAAGCAACATTTCGCTCGTGTTGGCGTACAAAGTTGCCCAACGGTTGCCACAGTGCGAACGGACCTTATAACGCCAGTAGCTCGCAGTTACACACACGCTATCTGCTCTATGCCCAAACGCCAAGTTTCCAACGGCTTGCGCACACTTGTGTATGCATGCCCCGTTCGTGAGGTGCTACTCGACTTCTGCCGTCTATATGGGGTTCGCATAGCAAGCGGAGAGTCGTCGCAACCGTAAACGTACACGAATGGCAAAGGTAGATTGAGCCCACGATTACGCCTCCGAAAGCTGCATGACGACACACGCCTCGCGCAACAGGGACACCTAACTTTGGCGGCCGACTCCCGGGTCCATCTACAGATACTGGGAATGCCGTGAGGAAGACCCCAACCGGTTCGAAGACACGCG
Organism: Haemaphysalis longicornis; assembly: GCF_048455015.1. Lineage (NCBI taxonomy): Eukaryota > Metazoa > Arthropoda > Arachnida > Ixodida > Ixodidae > Haemaphysalis > Haemaphysalis longicornis. Next base: position 279,662,277 of record NW_027526295.1, on the reverse strand, counting down.
CAGCGAATAGCAATAGGCCAACTAGAGCAAAATACTAACTGAAGGAAGGAATCGAACAAAAAGCGGATCCAGCAAAGCCGACAAATTGGCACTTGTACGATTAAAGTTCATGCGGGGAGTTACATGTCGCAAGTCTCCTTTGCCAGCGGCTAATTAGGAGTCCTGTCGGCAGCACAGCGGGCCGATCGGTGCACGCTTGAAGAAAAAAAAAGAAAAGGCTAATATTTCTCATCCTCTAGCCTTCTGCGTACCTCAAGGGGAGCGCGGCCAAAGGCGGCAATTCGATACGTCGCCAAGTTCTGGCAAGAGGAGTCCCTGAAAGATGCGCCCTGCTCGGGGCGTCGGCGAGTTCGCTCCTCTAGCATCATTTTCTCGGGCCCAACTCTGAATTGTACTGAGGGCAATGATCAAGTGACATTAGGTCCCCACGTGGATCGCTGAAACAGATGGCACTAGCGAAAAGTGCCTACAGGCCGAATTTTCGGCGACTGCAGAAAGAGCAGTCACCGGCTGTTTGTCTTCGACAGGTAGGCAGCTCAACTCCCGCTAAGACGTCTTAGCATCTCTGCAATGGCAGTAGGAGCAACTGAGCAGCAGCGTAGCAGAAGTCCTACAACAGGTTTGCCATACTATAGGTGTCACGACGCGTGCGTCGTGTTTGTAAGGCGCAAAGGTAGCGACGAATAAGTGAGGCCAAATGAGAGCAATTGCAAGCACGGTCAAACCTTCCCGGCAAAACCAGCATCCTTTTTGTGGTCCCCACAATAATCAGGCACAACGGCTCTGACAAAGTCCAATAACGTTGATTGATTGATCGATCGACTGTAGGCGATGTAGGCGCGCCGCAGGCGATGAGGCGCACCGTAATGGACGGCTACGGATTAATTTTCACCACGTAGGGATCTTTAACGTGCATCTTGTACAGACGAGCGTTTTTGCTTTTCACCTCCATCACAAAAGCGGCCGCCGTGGCCGGGAATCGACCCCGCGTCCTCGTGCTCAGCAGCGCAACGCCTTAGCCACTGAGTCACCGCACCGGGTAGTTCAATAACGTGTATTAGGTGCCGTGAAAAGGTTTGGTGAACTAGAATAAAAGTTACCTACACGGACATAGGATGAGTCGATGGGTAGCGAATAGCGATGACGCGATAGGCTGGCGATGGCTTCGCGCGACGAAAGGCGAAAGCAGTGAAGTTCGAAAGCGCACGGCCAAGAACAGCGAAGCGCAGTCCCCGATACCGTTGGGACAAAAAGCGAAACAGAAGAAACGAGAAATCCGCGCGCCGGCAAGCCACACTAGGGCGGTCGAAACGTGAGGCTGTGGTCCTTGACACCTTTCCGAGCGGCTTCCGCGCGATCATCTCCCACGCTCCAGGGCGAGATGGGGGCCGCGTTATAGGGCGCCGGCGTGGCAGCCATCGGTGCTTCAGAGCCGGTGATGACCGGAGGAAACAATGCGAAAGACAAATAAGGTTCTGGCGCTGCAGCAGTGGCTGGCTACCAGGGTATCTGCAATGAGCGGCCTATTTATAACCGTCTGGGAGCGCCATGGAAGGGTAGACCACACGCCGGCTTCGCCGTATTCTCCATTCAACCTTCACTTTCCCGCCGAACCAATGGCTGCATGTAAGTACACCCAAGCGACAGAAAGAAGGGTTGAATCTGGGGCCGTATTCTCCTGTTTGTCCGTTTTGAAAACGTTTTATTGTGACGTACTTCCAGTTGTGCGTGGGCTTTGGATTCACTTTTGTGCAACAGTTCTTGTAAACACATTTTAAATGACTAAACCTATTTTAAAGTATATTTTATGTGTGTATTGTTCCGCCAGGGAACTGACAAAGGCGACGAAAAATCGTCTGCTGCTTATCGTCTGCTCCGAGAAGCCTCCGCCGAGCTTGCATGGCGTCACATCCGGGTGTTCGCTTTTAGCCAGTAAGGGCTTGCTCAAAATGGACACTTTTGAAACGGACACAAAGCGGACTAAGCACGAGAATACCGCCCCTGGCCACACCACGCACTTGCGATGTCGAGACAGAACGAGGACATCTCTGAGGCGTGCAGACGAAAGCCGTCGCGGCTGGCGGAAGGGAGCGCGTCAAATTTGTCCACCTAAGAAAGTCTGCAGACGAAAACAAAAGGGTTGCGAGAAAGTTGCGCGCTCAGGCACACGCGCTTCCTCGCGGAGGCGGGCGTGAGAAAAGCGCCGGAACAAGGAAGATGCGAGAGATAGAAGCGGCGGGAAGGGAGAGGAGGAGATCGCGAGCGAGAAAGTGATAAGAGAGCTCAGCTGAACGATGGCGCCGCAGCGGGCAGGATGACATCCATAAATGAGCTTCGGGAGGGGGCATTACTACCGGCGCCGTGGGCTCATCTTCTTCGCTTCTTCTCCCTTTGTTTCCCAGCGCTCACTGCCTCGGCAGAACATCAGGAGAGCGAGAACGAGGGCAGGCGAGACGACAGGGATTGTCGTTTCGCAAGATCGCTTTCTTCCAGCGGGATCCTTGTCCGAATTTGAGGGGGAAGCGACGAACAAGGCTGCGCTGATAACGAGAACAAACGAGAAACAAACGGGAGCACGAATTTTCCCCGAGAACGCTCGTCGGCGCGAAGGCACGCTATACAGTAAAACGCCGCCCCTCCCGAGAAGCTCGGAGTGCATCTCCGTTGCAGCCGTCAATCATGTACAAGTCGGTGGGTTCCTTCGTCTCAGTATCTTTACTTGCCTGCCATGCGAACGGCTCACAAAGCAAGGGATCTTCGGCTCCAGTGCACCCGAAGCCCGCGAACATTTTCTGGCGCCAAAGCGGCAGCTTCGAGGCACGCCGCTGGCAGATATGTATTGAACCGTTAACGACGCGGTGGCCTGCAGTTGCAATCCGAAATTGACGCGCTGATCACCGTACAGGCTGGATCAGGAGATGTACACTTAAAAATAATAATAAAAGCGAAAACACACGAAGTTAATGTTACAGACGCGTTTTCCGAAGCGCAAGGTGACAGCGAGTAAGCAAGTAAAACAAGGCGTAAACTAGCCTGCGATGCTCCACTTCGTGGGGGAAATGTGCACAGGGTGTGCAGCGGAAAAGCGAAAGTCAACTCCGTTTCTTTCACAAGCTCACGTTTTATTGCGCGGACTGCTTCAACCGGGGCGCTTCAGTGTTTACTTCCAATAATCTTTCGCCCTTTACTCATTTCGTGCCCTATTCTATCCTGCAGTTTTTTTTTTTTTTTTGCACTGTTTCCTTTTCTCCTCTCCATCTTCCAAGATCTCTTCCCATTGGCATGACAGCACTCGATCGCTCTCGCTGGGAGGATGACGGGGAATAAAATAGGCAGGAGAAGCTTACGCGCGCTGCCCGATCAGGGGTGAACATGCCTTCTCTCGGAATAATAGGGCGGCAGTTTGATCCAAGCCGCGACAAAATTGCCAGTTTTTTTTTTTTTTCATTTATTGGTCTACCAGTTTACTGGATGTGCTGCGTACTTGTGGCTTGTGCCGCGACAGGCGCGGTGGTATGTCAATATGTACAGCGTATGTGTGAAGAATTGATCGACACCGATGAAGTCAAGGCACGCGATAAATTTACCAGGGACTCGACATCAACTTATTTATGTCCCCTGCAAAACAAAGCCCCCCCCCCCCCCCCCCTTCCCGCCGTCGTCGTCCCGCTGCTCGTATTATGCAGACCTGTGCGAATAAGTTCTTAGCCGAATATATCAAGCCTTCCATTAAGCTGTCAGCAATCCCCATACTTCTCGTCCGATCCCCCAGAAACAGCCCATAAAAGTTGGTTATAGCAAGTGAGTGCCTTTGTTAACCTTAAAACTGCAAAGGTCTTAAATATTCAGTTTCACTAAGCTAGTCTTTCAACAACGTGCGTGAAAACTTACACCCCACTTCACTTACACCCCAACATGTTTCAGTCTATTGAAGCGGACCAGTAATCGATTACGGAAATCACGTCATTACTGAACCGTGTCAGCCTGTTTTTCGTTGTTCTACACGTTTTTCTACTTGCAGTGGCACAGAGGCAAAACATTTCACTGAGGTGCCGATGCTAATCTCAGACAGACCTGCACGAAGTAAATATCGCATATGCAAATAATCTGAGCGCCGTGCTTGCGTTCAGGGCAGCGTAGCCTTATCGACACCGCTCAGCATCGGCTGGAAGCATCAGTTCCGGCAAGCACGCATAGCCGCCTTCGATGCGACTAAACTAGCGTTTCGCGCGTAATCGGGCTTGCGCGCAGAGTTAATCTCGGCGGAATATAAATTATTTCCCGTTCCTCTGGCTAACCACTACACACAACAACAAAAATCGTGACTGCGCTGATTAGTAAACGCGGCTGCAATCTACAAGCGCATATCGCGTTCGCACTTCCGCGCTGCCAGACGGCCTCATAAACGGGCTCCCACTGTTTAGTACACAGATGCGGTGTATATACACTTGGCCAGCCAGCGTTGGCGGCGTCCAAACCTGCGCAAGTTTCGCCGCAGCCCCTGCGGCTGCACGCGCTCACGCCGCCGCGGTCGAGGACGCTGCGGGAAACGGGAAACCCCATTTTGTTTTTCGCGCGCTCCCCCCTTCCTGACCGCGGCAGATTACCCTTCCGGGTTCGTTGTGTTGGGTTACGTGGCACACTGTCACCAACAGCGTAATCACCGCAGCCGCATTTTACGATCGCGCAAACAGGTTCGACACCGCTCGGCGCACACGATCGAGTCCGCCTTCCGTATCGACGGCTCTGCAGGGCGGAGCGGTACAGTTCAGTGGGTCACACGCGCACTTGACAAGGGGAACGAAAAAGCAAAGGGAACAGCATATCGAACGACCGACGAATGGACGCCGGCGTTAATTTATCTGCTTTTCGCGCTCGAACAGGCCTGACACGGAAGAAATGCGAAGGCGGGGTTAAAAAAAATAAAAACGAAAAAGAAACCCCGATAAGGCGAATCGAAAACCAGCAGGCAACTTTTCCTGCGTCTGAAATGCAAGAAGTTAGAAAGCCGAAAATGCGCTATCCGGTACTTTCACGGATAGGAGTTACCAGTACGGACGTTAAACAACTATCGGAGTAAGCTAGTAGTGACGTGTAGGAGGTAAAAAGAAGGAAAGTAAGTGATAGTCCCAAATTCTGCTGCAGCATACATGGGCGAGGTTGCCACACCACTGATAACACCTCTTCTTTTTTCTTTAAGTGGAACAACCAGCAGCTTTGGGGGCGTACATTCTTTCTCGTGTACCTCAGAAACAGCCGGTTAAGGAAACGGGGAGCTCACTCGGGGCAAATTAAGGCCACTTCATTATTAAGCGTGCTCTAGAGGATAGTTCGTGTGGGCGTTCCTCGTTTCTTCCTTCGCGTTTATCTGAAGTCTTGACCTCAGCTGCTCGAAAGATCAAAGGGGCACCAAATACAAAGTTGCAACCTTTATGGCTTCCTTCTCGCTCGCTATGAAACTGGAGGCCCTTTCTTTGTTTAGAAGTGAACGAAACAAGTGGGAAATGCAGCAAGTGTATATATGGCAGTCCCGAAGGTGACTCGGTAAGAGTGGCCACATGACTTGCTTTAACAAAATGAGAGAGCACCACGCTTATCTCGTGGCCGTAACTAGTGCGCTGCGATCGACATATAGCGGTAGCACGGTGCATCGCTGAAAGGTGTCACCTGAAACAGCCGCATTACAACTTTGGTGGTCAATTTTCAGTAAAAGGTATGCACCAAATCTTTCACGTCCAGCATTCGTAGTTTGTCACGTGACTGTGACAGCCACTTCGCTTGCCCAATCACAAGCCAGGTTCACTCCGCACGTAACAACCGTTCCGTGAATAGGGCGCAGAACTTTCATCAGCTAACGCTGTAGATAATTGACCACATGAATGAATGCAATCGCTTTTTCCTCGGTCCAACGCAGGCGCGGCTAGCAAATTAGTTATACAAGTATTACTGCCATTCCCGCTCGTTCACTAGTACAAAGTTGCGGGGTTTCCTCGTCGTCTTCTTGTGCGCATCCAGACTGGCCAGCGTTACGTTCTATTTCGGCTCGTTGTAGCGCCACAATACCGCCGTTAAGCACAGATGTGTCGTATAAGTGCGCAGTTTTACAATTGCCCCATTTACCGGTCGGAGAGTCATGCCGTGAAGCATGAACGTGCACATTGAGCTCGGTTTTTGCGAGGACAAGATACTTTTGCGTTTATTTCGGCACACATCGTGTCGCTGTCTTCTTGCGCAACGACCGAGAGACTTGTAATGAAAACTAAAAAAGGACAGTGCCCCAGCGCGCGTGCGGTCAGCCAAATTGGTTGCGCGGGCGATTAAAACGGCATCGAAGGCTGGCTAGCCGCTGGGAGAGCAAACGAGCCCCCGAGCGGGATAGTACCCGGCGCAGTTAAATGACCTGGAATGGGAAACGCGGCGGCGCGACCGAAACGACTGGCCGGGTATCAAGGGCACGCGGCGAATCCATCGGCACGAAGGTTGATGGCCGTCATGGTTTTCCCCGAACGGCGACGGTAGCCGCGTGCAGGAAGCCGCCAGCGACGCATCTGCGTAAGAGGGGTCGTCGTAAGTTCCTCCCCTCCCACCCAATGCGCACTGGTGGGCACGGCACGGCGCGCACCGGCCCTCGGCGACGTATCTCGCAAGCGAATCTGGGAGCCCGCAAGGACACGTGCCGCGCTTCTTTTCTGGCGGGTAAGAGTAAAACAGTCATAACGAACTCCTCGGTGCGGGAAACTTGCTTCGTTGTAAGCGATACTTAGTCAAAAGCAGTCGTGATGAAATTTCAATGCAGCGCAGTGGGGACCATTTGGAACACTTCGGACAAAGCGAGATTTCGAAAAACGCGACTTCGTTTTATCGAAGGTTTGCGGATCGTGCATTCCGGTTAGGCAGCGTTTAGAACCAATTAACATTCAAGTGGCGCATTTATCCCAAAGTTTGCACGTCCGAAGTGTTACTTTCTCTACTGGGGGTAGAATATTCAGTCCAAGCGAACATTAAAAAAAAAAAAAACTATAGTTCTGAAAGTACGAATAATAACGGGAAGTGTCAGTCGACAGATCAGCTGCAGCAAATTAACGGTTCGCTTGCATGCAGCGTCGACCTGTTAGAGCCACTGCAGCCCAGGAGTAACAGCCAAACATCCACGGGCGAAGATACTGTTCAGCGTCAGTGGAAAAGCCCGTATGCTGCCACCGATAACTTCGCATTTTAATTCGAGCTGCGGGGTTCAGTGCGACAGAAACCGAATAGGACTGCCATCAGAATTGCAACAAACACTGAATCCTCAAAGTCAATCCACAGCTTCGGCAAATCAAACCCTAAATTCCCAATTTTACTACTTTTAAACTGTTAGCGAAGCAGCAAAATCAGGAATTCCTTGCAGCAAACGCCTGCTTTGTCCATCCACTGGACAGATTAAAGTTGCATCCCGATTTTTGCTGCACCTCCCAACCGTTCCTTCCTCGCGTACTCCTTTTTCCCAGGCTAAACAACGTAAAGAGTACGAAATTCAGAGGAAAACAGAGGCGTTCGGGATGAAGACCCCGTAGTCGTTGCCGAAGTCTCCGATGAAGAATTCGCCTTGTTCGAAAGGCGCGAACCGCACCTGCTCAACGTGTTCATTTTCACCCGAGGTTCGTTCATCCACGCGAAACGCTCTAGTGGGGCCGTTTCATTGTGGAGACCCTCGAAGCCTTTGGCAAGCATCGAACGAACAGAAAGGGCTTGAAGTTCTCGTTCGAGATCGGAACGAACTTTTACTGCCTCTACGGCGATGCAGTACACACGCACACAAGAGAGAAACGGACCGAAGGCGAGGGTCGGCCGTGTGAAGTGACCGTAAACCGAGGCGCGAAATGTGGACACTCAAGGAGCGGCCCCCACTTGACAGCTGCGAGGCCGGCAGATAGCGGGCACCGGAAATGGACGTTTGAAGCAGTCGCTCGTTTTACAGCCACGTCGCCCGTTGGGGGTCGAGAGAAAGAAAACGCCCAAGGCACTCCACGAGGTGCTCCCTCTAAAACTGTAAACGCCACATCAAATGCCCAAACGCTGCGTAGGCTGTCAGAAGGGGTGTCTCGAGGAGGCGGGCTCGGGTGAGGCCCTCGCACCGGAATGCAGGCATTCCAACGACTTCCACCGTAAAGGACACGGCTCCGGCCTTTTCTCACTCCTTTTACCTTAGCGCCAGTGCCCCCTACAGTGCTCGGTCGACCAGCAGAAGGAATCCAACTCACGTCCGTGGCACTTCGGAATCTCGATTGAGGAAACGAGCATACATAAACGCTCTTCGCGTTTCCAAGTTTCCCCCATGCCACCAAAGTGCACTTCAGTTGTAATGACATTTCAGCTCTTTTTTTCCTTTTTTGCTGTCCATGACAAGTGTACCGAGCGACTTCTGAGCAAGTTCCGAATTGCGTTCGAAGCATTAATGGTATAGCGCGAATCGTCGAGGGAGCTCTCCGTCAATGTCGTGCGTGGCCCCTGCGTTTCTGAAGACGAGCAATCGCTCAATCCTGTTCCGTCGCCCCTCAAGGCTCCCGTCAACGGGGTTGACGCACAACAGGCGATGCGAAGGAGGCAGCGTACAGCGTAATCGCGGTGTGCGCGAAAGCTTTTAAGATAAAGCAAACGCTTTCCCGCCTCCAAGTGCGTCGATTCAGAATGGCGCCCGAGCCAGCGTGGAGCTCCGAAAAGCACCATTCGACGCGACCAACAGTTTCCCGGACAGGGGGTTCTGTAGCGGCAGTCAAGGTCGGGCCTCGCAGGCTATCAAGAAAGAAACTTCAGCCCAGTAGGCCATGCAGACGGGTCTTCGCTGCCGCCACCATCATTTGCCAATAAGACAGTCTTATCAGCGCACACGGGTTCCTCGCCGACCGCATTAGCTCTAGAACGTGAAACATCGTCGGCAACGACCTATCAGTGCAAGTTACATTATCTAGCACGATTTATGCGAATCGTTGCGGCGAAGCACGCTATCGCGAATACCTTGCCTTGAACGCATGCTTCAAGAGCTTTTCAGTGCGCGTTTACGCAAACCATACGACCCGTGTCCGTAAATTCCGTTCTGGCTTTCGATGCTCAGTTAGTTCGGATAAACAAAGAAGTTTAAGGATTCCGTGGAGACGCTGGGGACAGAGAGCTATGGCAGAGCGGAGAACCGGACCCGTTACGGTATCCGCTACACCCGCGCATGCGCACAACCAGATTTCCCGCCCGTTTTTACTTTTTTTTTCGTTTCTTGCCTTCACGTGATGCTCACGTTATTTGTCGTCAGCACCCCGCACACACTCATGTGCGAGCATGACAATATCATTTTTCTCGGTCATTAGTGAGCATCCCTCACGTATTGCTTGGGTCAGTTGGCGAAAAAAAGCCGCATCCCCAGATCCCCGTGGCCAGAACCTGTCAACAAGATTTCTATTGGCTTCACGTGTAGTCAGAAGTCTACGAGAATTCCCACAAGCGGCGAACACGGGTATGTGCCAGCTTAAAGGGGTCCTGAAATGCCTTCCGCCGATGCATGGATGTACATGTAACCAAATAAAGCAATGTATTAGCAATCTCCTCCTGCAAGAATTTTGTTAAAGCGATGAGTATTAGCTGAGAAATCGTAAATCAAAAACCGCGAATTATCGTCGCGCCGTATTTCCTCCTCCTTTCAACTGTTTCTTCGCTGTTGGCCTCCCCTCCCATGATGCTCCGCTCCTCAGCGGTGACGTACTTCCGCTATTGCGCTCCCACAGACTGCCGTCTGCTACGGGCCAGCTCTTTCGGCTTTTTCATCTCTGTAGACACCATGGACACAGACAGGCTGGAAAAGCGAACGAATGACCTGGCCGCATGTGTGCGGCCTGGCCTTGCCCTTTCGCGGTGTACGTAGCTGCAGGGCTGCAGTTGGTATCGGCGGCGAACTCGCAGCCGCGTGGGGAGAATCGTGCGCTCGTTCCCTTTGGTGCACCGCGCACTGTTTATCCAAAAAGCGCGGTCTCAGATGTGGCCCCGCTGGTGCCGGGTGTTATTTTGCGGTGGTTGTAATTCCTACTAGCGGCGGCATGTGAAAAAAGACATTTTCAACCGACACAGAACCCGTGCACAAAACGCGCCGGATCGGATCGCTTTATCAGCGGCGATGAACGTGAAGGCGAAGAGCAAACCAACGCTGCACTCGATCAGCGAGAACCCGTGTTCTGACAAGCTGCACCCATGTGTTGCATTCAACACTGACGGGAAAGCGTTTGTTTGCACTTGTTTGGATAGTCGTAAAATGTCCAAACACTCCGGCACTCCGCTAGCAGATCAGCCGGCGAGACATTTCGGAAAACATTTGACAGATGGCGCCGTATGCATTAGTGTGTCGCTACGCAAAACTGATGAGACGCTCTACTAAAACTCCCATCGCGGTGTCACGTAGTGGGACGCAAAAATTTAGCGTTTAGCGTATGCAAAGGCCACAAACGCTGTACTAAAACTCTATTAGCAGCAAAATCGCGTGCGTATGTGAAACCGCTTGCGTTTACAAAGCTGCACGCCGAGCGCGTACGTTTCAAACCTAGTGACATCGTTTAAATACGTAACGTAGTCAGATATCAACCGTATGCTCAGGCGACAAGCAAGAGCTTGTTTTATGTGGGGCGGAGATTGCGCATAAAGGCCCGTTCGCACTTGCGACGAAAGCGAGTGAGAGCGGCAGGAATTCCGTCGCTTTGTCGCGCGACGATCGTTTTTGTCGAATGGTCGGCACAAATTTTGGTTGCGCGACAGAATTCCCGTCGCTTTCGCTCGCTTTCGTCGCAAGCGGGAATGGAAAGTTCTGCCGCTGCCGTCTGCTACGCAGCTCGGAGGTAACCGCGCGATCTGCTCGGGCCCGATGAACGCGCACACTCCCGCACGGCAGCGCCCCAAGCGGCAGACGGCCGCGTACATCGCTCCCGGCGCCAGCCTGGAGCCCGCCCTCGGCACACTAGCCAGTATATTTCAGGCACTGGAGGAAAGATTTTTTGCTTCCGATGAACCTAGTTCTTTGCCCCTGTGTTTTTAAATACGTGAAGTGGTTAGCACGTCGTCCTCACGCAGCTCTGTATCGTCGTAGCATCGCTGATTGTCCGAACGAAGCTTGCAGCTAAGCCAATGCAGCGACCGAAGCTGTGTGTGTGTGTGTGCATCGCCTCCTGTGTGTTGTGGACGCGTTCGTTTCGCGATGAAATGCGACATTGTACTTCTGCGGGTGGATAGTGCTTCCGATGGTCTGGATTATCTTTCTCGAACGACGTACCACTCAACCTCGCATTTGGTATGTGCAGTGCGCCTGGCTAAAAGCCTTCTCGCTTGCGCGCCAGAGTTGTGACTTGCTGCTCGTCCCCGCAAACCGGGTGTGAGGTGAGTGCCGTATTTACGACGGGCAGGAGGAGGCAACTCATCGTCTGTCAATCGCGGTTCAGACTTGCAACGCATGTTGTGACGTTGCGTTCGTTCGAAACGCATCTCTGGATTGTTTTGAAGTTGAATAAAATGTACGCGTCAAACCCGGGCATTCGGCTCAGGGCGTTCTCTGCGATTGCACCAAAGAAGTGCCACGGGACTTTCTTTATGGTACGTACTCACGTAAGATAAAATCCACGTCGTGTTATGGCCGTGTTGCATTCAATACAAACGGTTAAGCGTTTGTTTACACTTGTTTCGTTTGTCGTAAAATGTCAAAGCACTCCGGCACTCCGCTGGCAGATCAGCCGGCGAGCCGACGCTGAGCAGACGACTCATCTCTTTGCCGGAAGTGCGTGAAAAAGCCGCCCAATAGCAGGATGTCTAGCTCATGACGAACATCTGGGAATCGATGATGTAGACATGTGAAGATGGCGGCGTCCAAAAACACGAAGGAAAGGGTGAGAAAAAAGCGACGAACTTTGCAACAAAAGTGTGAGCTTTCCGCTGCGCGTAAAAGAGTAATACTTGGCACAGGTGACGTTGGCGACCCAATCTAGCGATTGCGCTAGTTCATTTAGTGTGCTCAAAATGCCTTTCAGGGCCCCTTTAACGATAAGTGTGTGACGGTTCCGCGTTAGGCCTAACTTTACGCTTTGCAGGTTATCATACGATACCAGCAGCTTGACGTGCGCTGAGTTTGACGTCATCTGACACGTCGTAAAGCTCAATTTTAAGGTCATATAAGGCTAGACATATGCCTAACATACTCGCTTAAGCTTCGCCAGTAACGATGACAGCTCGCCATTTCCCATTGGCAGAGCGACGTAAACGTACCCAACCCCCACATGCGCTTCCACAACTCACGAAGCGAAGCTCCGGCATTCTCACACAAGATAAAAGCTCAGGCGCTGCTTAAGTTTTCTGCCAGGCGCCAAAATCTATTGCTTCGGTTTTTGTAAGGGTCACTTATGTGCCGAAATCACGTCAGCACCGAATTTCACCTACCGATATTTCATATGTGCAGAGCTTAAATTCACCTACACTGAGACAATAGAAAGGCAACGTACAACGACCGAGCCGACAGTGCGGCCGGTGGTGAACAGTAGAGTCGCTTCAGAAGGCGCACGCGGACATATCAGCCAGCCATACACAAAGCGCCCACCGTCGAAGGCTGCAACACTGCATCTTCAAAAACGACGGCATTTCGAGCGTTAAAAAAAATACAGCTATCCGCGAGGGTAAGTGCGCGTCCAATCGCCGACGCTGATTACGCCTGCGCGGAGGATGCGCACAAACACTCACAGGAGCTAGCGCCTCAGCGGGCCCTTATCGCTAAGGTGCAGCCATCCAGCCGAGTGCGTGAAGAGCGCAGTAAACACTTTCAGGGACTCAGCTGCCGTCTCCCTGTTTATCCGCGCTGCCCACCCGATGTGTGCGGCTTAAAAAGGTTCACCTTTACAAGTTTGATCGACGCGCGGAAGGATAACGCGCAGACGCCTGCCCCGCGGCGCTACATGCCCACTCCGTGAAGTCGTATACACAATCAAGAAGTTACCCACGGATTAACGCTTCCGTAACCACCCACGTTCAGAAGCGCACTCCAAGTGCAACTGAGCACTTGTTACGACTTGTGAGCAAGACGCGAGAAGCTTTGCTTCGTCCTCCTGCAGCTTGACGCGCTCTCCTTCGCGATACGCTTTCGAATGGCTTCGATCTGTCTCGCACACGTTGCGCCACTGCTCGTACCTGCACCCGAGTAATGTGACAGTTGATGGCGGATTTCGCTGCCCACGTGTCGCTCGTTTGGCTCCCTTCATCGGCGCCTGAATTGGGAGGCGTTTGTTGGCTTCCTACGCCAGCTATTTCACTCAGTGGGCCATTTAAAGCACTCGTATTAATTAATGCGCACACACTGTATAGTCCCAGCAAAACCGCGAAAGGAAACAGAGGCTGCGTAGCCACGAGTATACAATGGAACGTATACGCCAACTGGGTCGCTTCTCGACAGAACGACTAAGTGGAGTTACCAACGCATTCAAGGGACACTTTTCGTTTCAACACACACACACGGCCGCACGCACCTTGTCTACCTGCAGGCTGAACGTACGAGTATGTCTAAATGTATAATTGCAGAAATGACTATTGAAAAGTCGTGTGATTAGACCGCAGCCATGGCACACAGCTTAGTGGATGAACACACGATGTTATACGTCATCTCAAATCTGGTTTGGCCGCCTCCACATTACAATTTCAGCCATCTTGATTCCATTTAATGGTAAAAGCAATTCGATTTCGTACTTGACACCCTGAAAAAGATAGCGCCTCAGGGCTATAACAGGCTTCGTAGTGCGGAGGATGTTAAATTGCTTGGTGACAGGGCGTGCGCGTGGGACGGGCGTCAGGCAAACATTTACCGTATTTACCCGATTCTAAGCACCCTCCCCTACTTTCGGCAGGGGGGGGGGGGTTGGAGGTTTGCAAGAAAAGTTTGCCTACGAATCTAAGCAGCCCCTTTTCTAAGCAACCATCGCAGGGTGGATTTTAGACGCGTAGAAGCGTGCCCGAGTTGACGTGTTGGCCAAGCAATTTATGAAGTTTACAATTACAACAGAAGGCGACCTGCTGGGGGATCCGTTGTACCAAGCGGCACAACGGAGTCGAATGGCAGTGAGGGTGATTGAGTATCAGATGTAGGTGGTGGGTTCACTGCCTGTACCTACATTTCTTTTGAATGTTTGCAAAATAAAACATTATTCCTCGCGCTAGTCTCGTCCAGACACGGCCACGAAAAAAGTGGCGGGGAGGGGGTATTAATTTAACTTTTTCGGATCTAAGCAACCCCTCCCTTTGGGCATCGAGATCATGGATAAAAAAGAGGGTGGTTAGAATCGGGTAAATACGGTATATTCCGGGAGGAAAGACAAACTCCTCTTTCCATCGAGTAAATACCGTATATTCTGAGAGGGAAGACAAACAATCTCTCCAAATAAAATCTAGGGGCTCTCGGCAAAGGTGGAATTTTAGAAAGAACTGAAATAGCATAATATAATCGTTTCCGAGTCATTTGAGGAAACTGTACTGCTGAAACGGAAAACATTGCGAAATATCGAGAGAGGGGTGTCATTACGGAACCTTGACATGGTAGTAGCTCAACTGTGCTCAGTGCTGTATGTTATTTCATGGGACTATCTTTTCTGTAAGTGGAGGCCGGACTATGCTAGCACCTGTATCGTCGTCAGATATACGATCAGCGCCACGATGCATTCGTTAACAAACATTTGCGAACGAATTAATCCCATATCAATCGAGAATATTCATTTACGCATTCTTAGGGTTCAAGGGACTTACAAAACATTTCGAAAAAGATGGAGCAATAAATAGAACAATGAAAAGATCTTTACTGAAAGAGGATAGACAACACATTTAAAAACCGAAACATACGTCTAACGAATGAACAAAAAATTAGTCCCATTCATTAGCCGTTTCATTTTGACAAAGGCCTCCCTCCATCACAAGTTAAATGACACGAATTTCATAAGCCAAACAGTTAAAACACACCTTCACTAACACAAACGAATTATTTTGACTCAGGACAACGAAGAGGTATGTTATTCAATGCAAAGCACAAACATGGAAAAGTCAAGAAATTTAATCTGTATTGCACAGTAATTGAAGACAGCTTCTGTGTGGCCGTCTATGTCGGGGAGGAGGGAGGGTCAAAATTAACCGCATAAACCGGGAACTATGTCTCCTGGATACACACTACAAACCCGTAGCGCTGATAAGTGTCGGAAGTCCCGCTCGCCCATAACCTTCGGTGAGTTACAAAGTGCAGCGATGTGGTGATACCCGATTTGCTCCCATTGTTATAACGGGCATGGTGCTTCTTATCAAGGAGGTTTAGAGCACGCACTCAGTTGATGGCATTTCAGACAAGCTGGATTCCGTGAACATGCCATTCATTCCTACATTTATCGCGCGAGGGCTCCCATTTTTACAGCAAGTCGCCTTACGCGCGGGAAATTCCTGCACTTCTTTTTCTACTATTTTTTGTTTTCCTTTTAGGAAGCGCAATGTACTTTTTTGCTTATGAAGGGACCATCAAGGCAAATACTAGTTCGGTTCATTAAAAAGGCTGTTTTGGTCCCGATAACGACAATACCAATTCTATCGCCAACTTTAACGCTCGCGTTTGTTACGCTTCACTTAGTCCCTTCTCAGCGTTGCTCAATCCATCCACTCAAACAAATGGAGATATTAAAGAAAACATTCAACTGTGGCGACCCCCTAGCCACTTTCCGGCAATTTTTCTATGACGTCACAGAATCTTGTTTGTGCGATTGGCGGCCGCTGAAAAACATGACTGGGAAATCGCACTGAGGGCTCTAGTGCCGTTTGATCGTACCACTTCAGCGTTAACGCGCATGAACAAGTCACTGATAAAAAAATGTTTTCGTTGCCGGTCCATAACACGTCACTCCTGACCCTATTACGTCACTAGTGATGTTTGAAAGTTGTTCAATATTTCTTGCGCTTTTCGCTCCAAAGAACGTATTGCGCGGCTGGAATGCAACTAAGTGAACTACCAACGTCTAGTTCTCTCAAACAAAACAAAGTTGGATTTTGTCTTGATGACCCCTTTAAGTTTCTCTGTGCTCTAGATGCACTCAGTTTTATGCGGGGAGACTTGGTTTAGGCTAAACCGAAAGTAAACGAAGAGTTCCCAGTCGGGCTCCCTTTTTTAGCTCAATATTTACGTTTTAGTTTAATAGCCTCATTAAAAAAACCGAATTTAAAGGAGAGCAATAACGGGAATTTCGTTAGTGGCACGCGCACTTGGATGGCTGAGTGCCCATTTTGAACAGATCTTGAGCGGGGGAGAGCAACGCAGCGCGCTAACGACAGCCGCAGCCCTCCAACTGTGTGTGTTCTGCCGGGATAAGGCATTGTGCAGCACAATACAAAGGCGAATTACAACTGAAGCCAGACGGAGCGCAGCGGACAGCACAAGAGCATCGGGCTTTGTTATGTATGATCGATAACAGCGCAGCTGCGCTCGCCTGCTGCAGACGACGAAGTTTGTTCCGGAGTCCCGTAAGAAACTTTTCCCGCACAAGTCGCACGGCGGCGGTCGATACGCACTGCCGCTCCAAGATGGGAAACCTCGAGTGTCGTTCAGACTAGTCTGTGAAAGTCACTAGCACGCAATCGGAGGCAGCTAGCGCAGAAAGGAATCTGCGGTTAGCGCGAGCGGTGAACAAGTTTGCGCTCGGCCGCCGCCCGGATGATGCGTACGCACGTAATACCCAGACGACGCGTTTTCGAAGTCGTGACACGGCGTAAAAACGTGCCTCTCTGACGGTAATAAAAACTAGTCACAAATTTCAAGATAAAAATAAACCGGAGGAACAGAAAAGAAACGAACAGCCTCTAGACAAACAATAAAAAGAAGACGTCACGCGGAGGGGCGTAAAGTACGGGAACCGGTTCAGGCATGAGATAAGTAAAATAACGCCAAAGGGAAGGAGGGACCGTAAGACACGACGCCAAGCATTGGCGAAGGATACGACGACGGAGGATGTGCTTCCTAACGCCGTGAACCCATGTCCGGTGGCCAGGCACGGCGCGCCCGAGTTAGTTTCAACGGGAAAACTTTTGTGACAAGTTCCTTGAAAGAGCAGTGACTAGAGGAAGGGGCACTTCGGCAAGCGAAGCTTCGCTCTTACCTCTCCCAAGTAGTCGAAGCCGTGTTTCCTAGCGAGCTCCCTAGCCGTCTCGGCACCTCCGTCGACGTGAACCACAAACTGGTCGGTGTAAATATCTTCGCTGTTCGCAACCGCGGAGATCAGCGCGGCAACGGCGAGTAGTAGTATCCGAGTCATGTTGATGTCGAAGTTTTGCACGGGACCCCACACACGAAGCACATGTAAACGAGACCTGTCACTCGCGCGGAACACGCAAAGCTTTGCTCGCCCCACGTAACACTGCACTCGGCTCGGAGACCTCGTTTGACTGCGGTCGTGCGGACGCTCCTAGAATTTTGTGTGCGGCAGAGTTTCACGTGGAATTTGGCATGCCGGTCCTTTGGGCAAGTGGGCTTGGTCCTGGACTTGGCCGTCGTTGGGGCATAGGGGGCTGCTTGACGGACCTGCCGTTGGCTGCGACGGCCGATGAGTGAGTCGCCCACTGCCCGCTCCCGGCCGCCGACAGCCAGCGAGGAATGGGACTCCCCCCGTTGTTGATATCGACGGTGGCGCCGCCGTTGGCGCCACGCGCGGTGCTTGCTGACGACACCTCTTACGTCACCCCATTACATATCTGAATCAGCAGCTTCGCGCAATCGCACGCCTTTTCGTAAGCTATGAGATGCCTCAGACATTTCCGAGGAAAGATTGGGAAATAGTAGTCTCCTAGATGTGAGCAGGAAAAGAATTCGTTTTAGAAGGTTGGATAGCTGTTCAATTCTACACACTCATTCTTTTCTCCATGTCCACACTGTCCACACCGCCCATAATCCGCGGTAGAGTACTGTTGCTACCAATATATGGAACCAGATGGTAATTAAACGATACGTTCCCAAGGCGATTATTTACTTAACACATTATAAATGAGCGATTGCGGCGCACATTCGTTCATTTTACTCAAATAATTTACCGACGCAAAACAAAGACAGAATTTCACGCCTTATATGACTGTGACAGAGGTATTTGCGCAGTGACTATGCAGTCAAGCAAGCTGTAAATGTAGTCATATAGATTTTGGTGGTTTTGGTTTCGGTTTGCCTTTTTCAGTTTCGAAACAGTTTCGTCGGTTTCGTCGTCCAATCGCCATAAGCATCCAAATAAGCAAGATGGCCGCGCTCAGCGCCGTTGTGAAACTCAACCCGAGTAAGCTTTTATTTGTAAAAGTAGCAACGAAATTTAGCATAATATTAGTTATTTAACAAATGCGTGCCGTACTTGTTCCCTGTATTGATAAGCAGTCTAGTTACAACTCATTGTGCGTTATCACTTTACAGTGTACCGATCGTCCGCAAGCACCTTGTGACGCCAAATAGTTTGCAAACTTGCTTTTTCCCTTTTTGCAGGAATTACGTGCCCTTTGATAGCTCAAGTCAGGCATCGGCGAATTCGCGGGCGCAACCCGAGGGAGCCACATTTTGAAAAGAAGGCGATCCTCGAAGCGTGCAAGCCCATAATACCTCGGTGTTCGAAGCCGCTCTGGGAGACGTGCTCCCTTGCTACTCGAGTCGACTTGGAAAGAGAGGTGCGTTAAAAGCTGTGAATTTAACACCTAAGCACTTCCGCATGTCTACCTCATGTGAATGAATTGCTACGTGCAGTAAGTACAAGTGAGTTGGTCTGATTCAGGCATTTAACCTCGCTAAGCGTGTGTTAAGCCATGGACTAATCAATGCAGTTTCGATGTCGACAAAAATGAGAAGTGATTAAACGGACACGTTGCTTTGGTACAGAATACGCCATTTATCTGCGTACTCTGAAGCTTGGGATATGCAGTTAGGTCGAAATCGCAGTTTTTGATCAAATCGCTCTTTTCTTCGGATTTCTTTTACCCTTCTGCCTTGCACGTTGAAACATGCGCCAGCTTCAGTTTGAAAACTTACCGGCGCAGCGTCCCTTTTTATAAGTTTTAATACAATTCTGGGCAGGCGCCTCGCAGGCGTCGTGAAATATGAATCATTTTTCTCCCGTCTTCATCCTCAGCCACACCCATACAACAGAATCAGAGCCAACATCCTCCGTAACGAACTGCACGAAGCCAAGCTAATATGCTTCATGCATGAAAACCCAATGCTCATGGAGGAGAGAAGAAAAATACACAACATGCTGTTCAAAAAGGTAAGCTTTATTTTTTCCACGAAACAATGCCTTTGAAGGCTGTCTTTCTTTCGCGTCAAGTGAGTGCTGCTATGCATTTCAGTAAAGCTTGATGTTGGGCTAGTTGGTGTAACATGGTTGTGAAGGTACGTTGCGCTTGCTGTGAACACAGAGACTTGCACGGGAAAAAAAACGTAGACTTTCACGAGAAGCGCCGTATTCTCGTGAAAGTCTACGTTTTTTTTTTCCCCCCGTGCAATTCTCTGTGTTCACAGCAAGTGCTACGTACCTTCAAAACCTTGCTATGCATTATTATAGGACAGGATTCAGCTGTTGTTCAAGAACCTTGCAGGTCCAGTAGAAGGTTGCAATTTACATGTCAGCAAAAATTCTTTGAAAGCACCTGGGAGATTTGGTGGCTCACTCACACCTCTTAGGCATAAATGGGGTTTCAGAAATGGGGCGTTTCATCTAGACAAGCCCTTGGAGGTTTCACCACTGGCAAGGGGATGTCAGGACGTGATTACAAAAAGCTGGCCTCTTTGTTGCAGAACTTTTTCCTGAAGGCGTACAACAATGAAACTGTACGCTTGGCCATCACGGGCACCAAGTTCGAGTCTGCACTGCCTTTTACAAGGTCTCGCAATGCACTTATTCTTAGTCCTGAAGATGATGTCCGGACCTTCTTCAAGCTGGCAAAGAAGATGCCACAGTTTCTTCTTCTCGGTGGGTAGCAGCTTGTGTGCGATTCGCATTGCTATTTTTGGTGGAGAAATAACCACTGGCAGATGCAAACAAGGTAACCAAATACAACTCCCTTGCCGACAGTATCTAGAAAAATAGGTACCATAAGCAAGCAAGCGACCTTGGCATGTCTGTGTGATTTTAATAGGATGTGCTTCTGCTTTGTGCAGTATAAACATCCATGTGCCGTCAGGTGATGCAGTGGTTGGTTGTGGCCGCTGCGCTTGTGGCCTGCAAACTCATGGCTGTACGTTACATTGGTGGGAAGTGATTGATAGTGTGTTCACTTAAGTGCCTTTCCTCATTTCCTTGCATGGTTGGCTTTTATGAATAGCTACCTGCCACCTCTCTGCCTCCTATGGCAGCTCACATGGTGAAATTGCAGGAGCCATATTCTGCACCTTTTTAATGCATTTTTGTAACCTTTCCCTTAGATGAGAAAATTGTGAATGGTTTGGAACTGCTGAGCTTACTTTTCAATCAAGACTCGTGAGAGAGACAAATTGTTGCAGTGATTTATCTTTCTTGTCATTGCAACTTATGCAATACATCTATCATGCCTGCAACTATTTATCGCATCCAACATGGGCAAAATTTCCAGCGAAGTGCATATAAAGATCGATGCGACATTACACTAGCTAGGGCAGTCTGGGTAGCATATACGGTCAGTGCGGATAACTTGCAGCAGCGGTAACACCTAAGGGAACACTCAAGTGAGTTGCAAGCATTATTTAATTACCGTACCAAAATAAAGTCTAGAATGATTAGGCCCTGTTGTGAGTTTTTTAGCTCATTTACTGCATTTCTTAAAATAATGCCGCATTTGAAAGTGTAGTTGACCTCGCATGGATTTGCTATGTCAGCTATGGCAACACATGCGTTAGTTCGCAGAGCCAAATTTAGCGAATTGCTGGCATGCTTAACGTCTACAACCTGTGTGTGAATGTGACTAAAGTAGGTGTTAACCACGAATTTGGTGAAAATAAATATTTTTAAGGGTCAAATAGCTTGAGAACACCTGAAAAACCAGCGCAAAGTCATTGTGGCAGTTGGTGCAGTGGCATGGTGTTTTCGCTGTGGCTGCCTTTCAGTTAAGGCTAAGGACTTTTGCTAAATATTCAAACAATGAAACAAATGAAACTGAGAAATTCACTTCCATGTTCCTCTGAGTGACCTAGGAACAATAAAAAAGGCAAATGCGGTGGTTAGGGGTAGTTTCCAGTGTGCATGTGACCATCTTTGAAGCTAATAATTTTCCCAGCCTTGCTATTATTGAACTGAAGAGTGGTCATGTTGCCGCAGCATGTAGTTGGGCGAGTTTTTACTTGTTAGAACGAAACAGTGCAAAAAAAAAAAAAAAAGCATACACAAGCGCTGTGTAGGTCACTTCTTTTTTTTTTTTTTGTCCATGTTTTTTTCTGCTGTTCCGTTTATGGTATTTCACATTAATGCATGCATAACATAGAATGGTCAGACTGCGCACTAGTATGCACTGGTATTATCAACTCGACTGTCAATCGACAATTAGCAGATGTTATTCCCCTGGTTGCTGTTTTATCTCTGGCGTGTGGAACAAGTACTGCCATTGGTTGCTTGCAAAATGCTCTTGTCTGCCTTTTCACCAAAATAGTGTCCCTTGCTATAAATACGTAGAAGGTGCGGTTGTTCAAACATTTAGAAAAACTTTTTGGTGGACCTTTTCCCCAACTCTGGTTAATCACTGGCATCGAAGATCCAGCTGTATAAAACTTGGTGCAGTGTGCCATATTGAGCAAAAGAGCTACGGGGGCGCCTAAGCTTTCTTTTCTGATGCGAGATTGCAAGAGCACCACTTCTCGTTGATCTGCGAAAGCAAAGGTTGCGGTTTCCACTGGGAACTGGTAAATTCACCATGAGCCTCCGATGCTCCCGTCGTTATCACTGGCCAGTCCCCCCTGAATGGTTATACGAGAATTGGTCAATCAGCCGTGAGCTCCCGATTGTCTGCCGTCACTGTCCAGGTCAGTTTACCAGAGTGGCATGACGTTGGCAGGGGTTTGCAATAGCGGTACTTGCCCCCCCCCCAAGCCACAAAAGCACCATTGCCCCTCCACCACCCTCTCTCTCTCCCCCCACAACGCAACAGGTTTGCCTTCTTCAAGACAAAATCCGGCCAACAATCATGCAGAGTGGGTATGTCCGAAGGCTTATATTAAGTCTTAACATTGGACAGCCTTAACATTGAGCCTAACGGCGTGCCAAGCAATGCCAAACTCGTTGCGTATAGGCAAGGTAGTCTTCCAAACCAATGCCGCCTGTATTAACATTGCCTGACGCGTCGCGCGCTTTTCAATGGGAAGGGTAGGGACGCTTAGTTCAGGCACTGATCCGCTATGTGGCGCGTGCCGGCGGACATCCCGCCTTACGTCACTGCTCGGGAGTCGCGAACGCTGCACCCACTTCTACGACGTGTGTCTGTCAGCTTGCCTGTTGGGCTTCAAGGGCCGTTTCGCTTACATCTTAGCCGCGACGGGGCGCTAGTTCTGTGGCGCACTGGGGATCTCGTTCAACGTGTCGCTCGCTTCATACTTGATGCATTTTTCCAAAGATAAAGACGGAGGCGGACTGAAATAGTGTAAGAACATACTGATTGTCGGGTAGACATATATCTAACAGAAAAACAATATTTTCAGCTGGGGCAGCCATTATTTTACTGATATTTGTCTTTCTGGAGTATTTAGAGAAGAAAAACTTGCGTGCACGTTTTTTGTTCAGGCGCTCACTTCTACGATTACTTTCCAATAATATCACGTGCTTGTAAACTTCATAAAATTTTAGGAAACAAAAGGATAAGCAGCTGTCATCCCGCCACGCTGTCCGGGCGCTTCTACAGTACAGTCCTCAATTTTAGAAGTGCGTACCGATGCGTAGTGCGAACGACGGGGTCAAAACAATACATAAATGCGGAGGGGATAGAGGTGGGATGCCCCACTCAGAAAATTTCAGGGCCTGTGATCCGAGTAGATAAAGCGCGCAAAGCCAGCATCAGCCTGCGGCAGCGCAAGGGATTTTGCTTCGTGACAAAGGATCAGTGACAGACCAAGACAGACAGGCATGGTAAAAAACAAGAAGGCGTAGGAGCGCCGCCTCGGGAACGCTAAACAAACTTTCCACTATTTTGCATAGTTTCCGAGAAGCGGCGCTGGCTGGCGGACACGAAAGCACGCTGGAAGGCTACGGAGCAGGGAAGGGTAGGAGAGAGTAACAGGAGAGTGGCTGTTTGGCCATTTTTCGCTCACGCGTTAGGCAATGTTTATACAGGCGGCGTTGTCCAAACTCTCCCATGGTCGCGACGCCACCGTCCACACTCACAAACTCGCCGACCATTGATCCGGCAACGCCGATTGAAAATTCCGTCAGCTGGCTCCAGACTTTGGCAACACCGGCGGTGGCTTTGTTGCACTCCTCAGGATTTTCAGACATCGCTGGCATGCACAAGCTCGCAGATTTGATGCAATTTTAGGTGGTTCCTTTAGCGCACCTGCCCAGAACCTACTTCGAGAAGGTGTTCTCGAGAATCTCGTGCATCGTGGGCACATCCAACTTCTCATCTGAGTTCAGCTCGATTTATGAATGCCAGCATCACAGCGACAGGCAAATTCTGGCGCTTTGCGCTAGATAGAGTCACAAAATAAGTCTTCATTTAGTGACACTAGCACTAGCCACCATAGCAACCCTTCAGAAGAAAGCCCACAAAGCGCGAATGCCGCAAACGAAAAAATAAAAAATAAAACCATGGCAGGTGGGCCAGGATAATTTTTCACAAGGGGGGGTGTCGACGGCTCACCCTGCACAGCTTGGTGGTGCAGTCACGGTCACGATAGGGAGAGCAAAGGGGAGGAGGTGAGAAAGCTGCCCACTGCTTATGAGCGGCCAGGCTAAACCACTTTTAGGGGTGTGCCAGTGGAATTTCTTCTCCGCCTTAAGGGAAAGCCAACTTTGGGGAGGACTTCTGCATCATTTTGGGTTCAATATATCAGCAGTCGCTGGTACTCCTGTTCGGTATAAGCATACTTTTTGCTATATATTCTCACCACAAGTACACCAGACCAGAAATAGTTCGATATAAAAAATAATTCGATGTAAACGGGTTCGATATAGTCGAATGTGACTGTACATGTCTCACATTCCCAGTCAAGTTGTACAAGTGAAAGCTCGTTAATGCAAACTTCAATAATTCAAACTCATAGATAAGTCAAGCTGTGCAGTTTAATCCAGCCAAGCTCCATGGAAGCCTATGTCTAGGACAGCCTGAACACAAGTAGGTCCCGCCACATTCAAACTATGCGGATCACCTTGGAGCTCGGCACCTGGCACACGACCAGAGAGAGATGCACCCGCTGCTTACATGGCGTACTCGAGAGCCAGTGGCAGTAATCACAGAAGCAATTTCGTGTCACCACTGCGGCTTCGGCAGACAAGCTCTGCAAGAAAACTAGCAAGTTGCGCTCGGAGATGGCTTCATCGCAAATGTTTTGGAACCCGTCTCTTTTGGGGACTTCGTTGATGTGGGCTCAAGAACAACAGTGTGTCAGTGTGTGGTGCGCTGACAGGTGAAGACACCATTTCTCATGTCAGAAACACACTGCAAGTCCGCTGCCAGTGACGGGGAGGATAAGGGGGGAGGGGGGGGGGAAGCACCAGTGCAGTCCTTACCTGAGGAAATCACGACTGTATTGATGCTGCCCTTCTCTTTTCCAGTTATGAACAAGGCGAAGAAATGGCCTTCTGCCACATTCACCTGTTTGAGCAAAAAGTGTCACCTTCATAGGCAAAGGCAGACCGCCATGATTTTTTCACGCCCTACTGCTTCCCAGTCGTGGTGTACTGGTGCTGCTCCTTACTTTCATTTACTTCCAACTTCTATTAATTCAAATTGAGATGGATTCCCCTCCTGGTTCGAATTAACGAGCTTTCACTGCACAGCCAAGTGTGTAATAGCTGCTACGTTTTGGCATTGGAATTTGATGTCACAGCTCTCCCCTTCTTTCCCTGTGTGCAACCCAGCTGGCATAGTGCACGGGCGATTCCTGAACAGGGAAGAGATGCAGTGGCTCAGCACGGTGCCCAGCATCCAGCACCTCCAGGGGCAGACGTGCGCGATCCTCTCCTCGCTCGCATCGAGGACGCTCCAAATCACCTCCCACCACCAGAACAGGCTCACCCAGCTGCTGGCGAGCCACTCCAAGGCTGCCACTGCCCCTGAAGAACCAGGCGATGGCCCCGCACCAGAACCTTCTTCGTGAGCGGCACTTTCACATCGGCGTGTAGTCACCGAGTCACCAGTAAAGCCCTGAAAACCGGCGGAATGTGTTTTCGTTGGCACTGCACTCTGCGCAGCGGCTTGAGTATGCATCACCATTCAAGTAGGGGCCTCCCAAACTAAACGAAATAAAGAAAAAAAGTGTAAAATAGAATAAATAGAATAAAACTTTGCGCACCTGTCACACGCCTGTTGCAATACACTGCCTGTGCAGTAAATGGGAAGAAAATGCAAGGATGAATTCACCTGACATGGGAAATTAGTGAGTAGCAGTCACTAGAAAAAGCCCTATGCCCTGCAGTGGGCAATCAGCAGCTAATGATGGCTTCACCATACTAACGGAGGCGTACCAATGCACGGGAGAGCTGGGATTTGCAATGCGGAGTGGGAATTCAGGAACACAAAAAACAGGGAAATGAGCTAGGGTTCATTACAATCTTAGGTCGAAACGTATTCTCTGGCCATTGGGTGTTGCCCTTTTGCATGCCATTAAACAGCCAGGCCTATGCTGGAAATTTTTTCTCTCCTTCTGAAGACTGTTACCGCTAAGCAGGAAAGGCCAAAGAGGTAAAGAAAAAATAAAAATGAAGGACGACTGCTCTGTGCTTGTAAGGTGGATGCTGTGAAGTACAATCATGCCCAAGCTGTTACAAATACTGTTAGCAAAATCAGGCGACGTAGTGTGCAGGGGTGTTTAGAGAAACACATAGAGGTCATGAAATAAAGTCCATGTTGTAAGGTCTGCAGAACTGCTGCGCCTCGTTACGCGCACACTATCATTAAGGCCATCGTTGTACATTCGAATCTGTCGTCATCGTCATCAGCCTATTTACGTCCGCTGCAGGATGAAGGCCTCTCTCATAGACTTCCAACTGCTCCTATCCTGTGCTATCCAAACCCAACATTCGCCACCACATTTCCTTATCCATCCCTCCAAAGAGTTAATTGTCTTCCTCTATTTCTAGTCCCAAACTCTCGCTAGCCATTCTTTTACCACGGTGGCCAACCGGTTGTCACTTTTCCACATTACACGTCCATCCAACCTCCACTTTCTCCTAACTGAGCTAAGGTGTCTTACATTCGAGTCTGCTCCCTCATTCCAGATGCTCGTTTCCTGTCCCTAAGTGTTACTCCTATCATATTTGTTTCCGTAGCTTGTTGGGCTGACCAGTCTCTGCCCCTGAGGTCATCACTGGCAGTATGCATTTGTTGCAGGTATACCATTCTTTTCAATGAATGGGGGGCACCCTACTATTTACTATGTGAGAGTGCTTGCTGAATGCGCCCCAGCTCATTGCCTTCACTGTTACTGTAAACCGGTGGTGGCACCTTCCCAGTGTTAGTAAAGACCCAAAATTTGTGGCGTTGCACTGCTGCAGTTTTGGCTCTGAAATCCGTCGCTGTCTGCAAAATGCACATCCACTGAATTAGCAGATATTGAGTAACCAGCCCATTCTGTACACAGTGACAAGGTGTTATCGCAATAATATACAAATATTCCTCCATCTTCCCAGCATGTTATTATACATAAGTGCACCAAATTTAAGTCTTTATGAGCTGGAGATAGGAAAAGCCTGGCAATGACGAACACTGGACGACTGTGAAGTGTGGATCATTTTGTAACCAGGTACTATACATTTATGTGCATGTGAGCGTGGTACACGAACATTGCTGCATTCACGCATTCAACCTACAACCTAGTCAAGACATGAGCGCTGGACACTAAAGAGAAAAATACATAATCCATACTGTGCTGCAAAAACAAATATACCACTAATAACAGTTGGTCGTTAGCTGTGTTGATGAAAGAGCATAAAGGCCCGTTCACACTTGCGACAAAAGCGCCGCGATTTATGTCGCGGCAACAAAAATTGGTCAGAACTAAATGACCAAAGCAATCGCCACGTAACTAAAGTGACGGAAAACACGTCGCTTCTATCACTCCAGTAGCCAATGTGAATGGGCCTCAAATCTTCCGACTCAACTAGTAAATGAAGGTCAAAGATTTTACTGAAACCAAAACAATCTTCATGACCTTTGACACTAAGACAGCCTTTTTGTGAATCGTTTAAAAAGGTGGAGCCTGTGCCTTTTTTTTTTTTAATGAATGTGTTCAGCAAAACTTTCCAGGTGCATTGTTTACACGTTTAGATGTCCTTAATCTCATTTTAGTGTTCTGGTAAGAAAAGCATTTAAACAAGCTCAACCTATCCCTTTCTGCCGCTCACAACTTGTGATGTCACAAATCTTAGCGTGGGAAAATGTACAGGGTAGCGACACTGTTCTTAAACTTCTACCGTTCCCCATTTGCACAGAAAATGGCGAAAGTTTCGAGTGGTGATGACGCACTATGGGAGAAATCTAGAATAACCATGAGCGATTGGTTACAAGCTTGGTTGCATCAATGCTAGTTTTCTGCTGTTTGTAAAAAAGTGATATTTGGCTCACATGTCCTCTACCATGCAATGTCCCCATTCTTCGAGTTATCTGTATTTTCGCACGCATCATCTGCACATAAAATGCAAATATTTCAGGGGTGAAGTAGAGGTGTGGATTATGTATATGCGAGGTATTTCTTTTGGTACAGTTTCATGGCGGCAATGTGCATTGTTCCATGAGGCCCCTACAGCAGCAATAGCTATAAACCACTCTTATCCCATTAATAGTGCTCTTTTCTCACACCCACTTTAACAATATAACAACCTGAGAAAAAATATCGGGCGAGTCAGCTAAGCTTTCCTTTAAGGAAAAGCACCATTCAAGAGTAAAGAGTGAGAGTGCCAATACTCAAAAACGCCATGAAAACACCACTTCAATCTATGATGATGACGGGTATGAGTTGAATTTTGTTTGAAATGAGGCAGTAGCTTTCGCGGCCACGCTCGTCTATTTTTAGATGCTTAATTTAATGTAAACTGTTTTTAACTTTTACCCTTTTGCTGTATATAATTGTATTCCGCATTCATACAAGAATGGTAGGTGGTGATGCCTCTTCATGTTTCATTGAATAGACTATTCAAAGCACAAGTCAAGCGCTTTACGCTGAATGTATGGCTGAAGGTCTCTATGACTCAATGCTAACAGACTGCGTCTGTAGGCCTTATGCTGTGCAGTTTTCTAAGTGGATCGTCAAGGCATGGAAGCTGATAGCAGGTGAGATGGTCTGCAAACACTTTAAGAAATGCTGCGTTACAAACAGCATGGATGGAACTAAGGTGATAGTGTGTATGCCAGTGACGACTGTGGCCCAAGCGATAGCTCTAGCAAGAGCAGTGACAATCAGTGGTTGTGGCTTAGGCCGTGCAGAAAATGTATTCAATATGCAAAATATAGGTATGTCTTTTTGTGTCAGCAAATGTGCCATGTTGCTTTAACAGCCGTGGTCCAGCCCACAATGTGAGAATATATTTAGGTGCTGAAACTGACCGGACGCTGCGGCGGAAAACGCGACCAGATCGTGTTCGCCCTCTAGTACACGTAACGACCACATTGGCGTGAGGGCGCGGCGGTGCAGGGGCCTATCACTGGAGGAGCAACAAGTGCGGTTACGCTGCGGGCCTCGCTTTTAATGTAGTTTTAGGCTGTGTTTGTCTGTTCGTTTTGCTGTCAGAGGGCATTACAAGGTGCGGACATTAGGTTTCAGCTTCCGTGTTGTGCTAGCCACAGTGCATGAACAAATTTTGCTAGAACTAACTTTTAGTGTCACCATTTCTACCGTGCTGTCCGGCATTTTGGTCGAGCTCCCCGGTCACTAATTCTCAGGATTAAATGTCTGGAGGCCACAAGGTACTCGAATTAAATATTTGAGGCTGCTGTAGATGAGACCACTTTCCGAAGAAGCATCTACAGGCACAACACATGCGATATGTCACGGCACCGAATCAATTTACTTCACTGGGCAATCCCACGGCCCGTTTACACCTGCTGTGCATTTTGGTGTCACAAAATGCATGTTGGTACGAAAGGCATAAAACATGCCAGTAAATTTCATAACGAATATGAAGCTGCATAATTTGCCCGACCCAAGAATTCTCAGTAGAGAATTTCGTGGACAAACACTGTTGATGTAGCTATATCAGGCCAACTGCAATGATTTACAACCAACATCTGCCAGTCCCACTCCACAGTCACGCAATATTTATCTCGGCATGTGCACGCCAGCGTCTCCTTGAGGTAGACAGCCGCTCCTTGTCGGCGTAAAAGACGAGCTTGGCAGGAGCAAGTTCAGGGGCATTTCCACTCATCATTTTCACGTCACGTAGATATACTCGGGTACAGCTTAAGAACGGCAACGATGATGATGGTGATTGATAGTGGTATCCCTTTCGTAGCGGGGTGATGACACGTCATCTTACCAAAAAAAACTAAAATGAAACTAAAATGAAGCTAATATACCTATGTTTTACATTCTCCGTTTAATACTACGGCTGCTCTAAGGGCAGGCACAAAAAACTTATTAGGCACATAATACCTTTCTTTTTTCCATTACAGGTGATAGCTGTCCTAGGCAATACTCTCCTCTCTGCTTTTCGGCCACCAGCATTCTAATCTTCTTTTCGCCGTCTCGACAGCCTCGAATGGAAGATGCCACTGTGCCTCATCACCGCAGCCAGATGTTACTCCGCGCGGTGCAAGTAGTGCATTACTGGGAATATTCTGAACATGGCATGAGCTGTTTCCGTGATTTTTTTTAAACTTAATATGCTTATAAACTACCGCAGCGACAACAAAAAAAAACTATGAATGTGAGAAAAGGCAGACGATATCACGCATTCATAGCAATTTACTTTCAAAACGTGTGCGCACCCGTTGGCATCCGGGTTCGTCGCTTAGGCGGAGTGATACCGTACATGAGCTGGGTATTTCCACTCCTAACTTGTTTCCGAGTATACCAATGCATGTCCTGTCCTGTCAAGGTGCCTTCCTCCCCTCTCTCTTTCTTGAGCGTTGATATAAGTGCCTCAACCTTTCCAAAACATTGTGCTAACCATTAAAATGTCATGGATAGTAGATAGAAAGACTTCATTGGTCCTTCAGGATCAGGTATCGAGGGTGCCAGCTTGACTCCACCAGGTCGCACAACATCTGCTGCCAGAGGTTAGGGGAGGGGGAAGGCGGGGCTAAGGGTCTGCGGGGACTTCGCAGAGGGAATGGCAGTGAGTGTCGAGTGCCTGGAAGGCTGGACAGGTGGGGGTAGTAATGAGGTGTGGGTGATGTGTATCACGTTTTCGGTGTGGGGAAGTGTGTTTGTAGGAAGTGCAACATGTGGCCTGCCTCCAGGGAGAGGTGTGGGTGCGGGGGTGGGTATCAACGGAGGCTGTAGTGGAGTGCAATATCCCTGCATTGTAGGAGGGAAGTTGGCTTGCCTGCAGGGGCATTGCGTGAAGGCATAGTGAAAATGGCAACTCAGTCAATCAGTTTGCGAGCGCCTATGTGCACCGCTTCACTAGCGCCTCCTCCTGTGTAGGCAGGTGTCCACAGCAGGGTCACGATGTCAGATGGAGGGTTTTTGGTGAGAGGCACTTTTTGTTTCCTTTTGATCCCGGCGCTCAACCGTACAGCGGCAGAGGCGTTCAAAGAGTGCGAGTTTTATTCTTGGCTGCAGAGGCAGTGCTTCTGATGCAGGCGAAATACGGAAACATCTTACAGGCTTCTTGTGCACATTAAAAAGTTTCAGGTTGACGAAGTTAACCATGTCCTTTGCTACACGGGCATGGCCTCCCCATAGCTTCGAGGCATTACAGTGCTCATGCAATGTTTGAACGTAGCGCAGGCGTTTTTTTTTCCCTCGTAAATGTGGGTGCATGCACGTTGAGGCCACCTTTTTGTGTTTAACAGGTGGTATAGTTAGAAATGCCCTCACGAGTCATTTAGATGAACAGAACATAGGCCGCATATCTGCTCGCTTCCTCTGCAGCCCCAGCCACGAAACTGCCTCTCCCCTCACCCGCCCACCTCTCACTGTTCCCCTCCTGTATCAGTCCTCTGCCAGCGCAGCCACCAGCTCCCTGGGTTAGGGGGCACCAACCATGTTGTAAAAATCAACAAATACAATAAGTTATTCCCCTTCCCCCTCTCTCTACCAATGATAAACGCAACTGAGGTCTGCTGAATTCAATTTTCCCGTATTCGCACTACTGGCGGGCCATCTGTTCGGACCTTTTGATGATGATTGGCTTGGCGCTCGAACCACAAGATCCAAGATGGAGGGCGAACCCACTTTTTAATTTGTGGTTAACATATAATTTTGATTGGGAAAAGTACTCTCATGTTTATTTTCAATTAAGGAATACTGCTAGTGAGAATGAGTGTTTGATGTTTTACTTCAAATGTGTCTTACGTTTCCTTTTTGCCAAACAATGTTGACAAGTATGAAGCATGCTGCCATAACTAGAGTTACTTGATATAGGAGTTGCGGAACTCCCCATTGGCCCCATGCATCAAAAAGTGGCCCTAAGATTGGTCCACTATTTTGGATTTTCCCGACAGTGAAGCCATCTGTTGGTGACAAAATAAACTGTACAACGTCGTTCGCTGCTCGACATCCTGGGTGAGAAATGGTATTTGGGTGCTTACGTAAATTTGTCGTGCCGAAGAAGCCCAACATGCTCAACTACGCAAGTGCTTTACACGCATTCAAACCAAGAGTAGTAAAAAAACGTGGTTGTGTGGTCAGCGAGACGTGTTATCACCAGAGCGCTGTTGTCTGCTGTGCGCCATTTGCGGTCTTTCGAAAATTCATTTCGACAGCTTTATGCAAGCTTGAAAGGATTATTTAGAGCCACTTGATCAGCTGCCGGATTAGTTTTGGCATACAGTGCGATGTAGGCCGAGCGACAACTGCAAATTTAGTACTTCAGGTCGGACCTGTGTTAATCGGTCGAAGCAGTTGTGCAGGTGCAGGAGCAATCGCACCGAAAAACCGCAGTTGAGGAAGCAACAAATAACTTAGGAAAGTACAAAAATAAAAAAGTGTTCACCTTTGAAACAAAATTTAACGTTAAATTGTCAGTTTGAATAATTAGGATGTTTTTTGGATAGTGCAAGGGCTGGCCACGGTGGCACCACCGTTTGGATCTAAAGCAGCGGGTCCAGGTGTGGGCCATTTTTTGAGGCGGAGTTTCGCAACTGCCTACATCGAAGAGCGCTGGCCGTAACTAGATTTTTTAAAATATGCTGCGTATATAAATGTCTCGTTCGAGAATTTGTTCATATTTTGGCCAGGCGGCTGAATCTTGGGACAGACAAAAAGACAGACAGAACAAAATGCTAGCCTTTAAGAAGCCCTATCATCTTTTAAAACTGAAATGAACACATTTCAACTACATGCTCGAAACGATCTCCGGGAAATGTCTGTGCTGCTTTTCTTTCATTCATGCAGTTCTAGCAGGTAAAACCCGAAATATGTTAAAATGATTCAGAACTGACACCAGTTTCAGCCCTCCTGTGCCTTGCTGCACTTTAACGCACAAGCACACGCAGCGGCACTGACCACCCCCGCAACCCCCACATTACAACTTGGCGACTGGACAGGCCCCCGTGGCACGGCGCGGGGCAGTGAACAAGACCTCGTCACGCTGCCAGGCACAGTGTCAACACCTAAATATTCTTACAGCGTGGTCCAGCCTTTCCTGCATAAAATGTGCAGATAATACATGGGGATATTTTTTTTTTTTTTTACTAGTGGACTAACAGTGGAGGTGCGGGTTATATGCAGGGGTGGTTTATGAGCGCAAAAATACAATAACTGCTATAAAACACAGTTTTATATATAGCAACCTGCCAATGCTGGGCAATCCTTACGCAGTAAAAAGCAAGGATCAGATGCAGCACTATTCGGTGCAGTGGCATTGGAGATAACTAGAAAAAGCCAAACAAGCTGAGCAGATTTTTTTCATCTGCTATTCGTTGGCTATGCACACTTGCTTTTGGACAGCCACAGTTGTTATTTCATTCTTTTTTCCAGGTGATTGTGCTTAATTCTTGCCGATTCACCCTGGGGGGTGTGTATACATGTCCAGGATTAACATAGTGCTTCAGTAAATTTTGTTTTTGTACCATAGTTTCACAGTTGGTATGTTATCATCACACACGATGGCTTATTTTTGCGTGCCGTTGTGCAAGACCAACAGCTGCGTGGTAAAGGAACTTTCTTTCCTAATTTTTCTGTCGCTTCAGTATGTAAGCTGTGAATGAAAGAGATACCCCAGGATAAATACGGTTTTCATAGGAGGCATCTACAGGAGTGCACTGGGACATTCAACTTCGCCATTTGTTGGGTTGCAAGTCACTTCGAGAGAGATACGTACTACAGGTGTGGGCCCTGCTCTGGCAAAAAACCCTCCGTTAACAACAGAGCTGCTGTTGCTGGCCATAATGTGTGCAACGTCATCAAGAAACTGCAAGTCATAGTTACTTTTGCCATTTACCACACATGTAAGCACGCACTTTACGAGGAGCGCCTGGCGTCGTCCAGGCTTGCGCGTGGCGCTCGCAAAAAAAACCAAATAAATAGATACCAAGAAAACAGTTCACGTGCATCAGCACCTCAAGGGGGAGCACAAGACAGCTCGTGCTACAGACGCCCAGTTCGCAAAGCCGGTTTCAGCCGGTTCTAGTGTGTGCCGACGTGTTCCACTTTGTGAGAAATGTGAAAGCCTGCAGACAAAATGATCCGGGCCTGCCAGTCATGCGTGAGGAAGACGACGATATAGATGGATATGACTGTGACTACTACTACCACAGTGAACAGTGACGACGGCACATGTAACTAAACAATTTCAAAACTAATGCAATGCGTGGTGGTGTGTCCCTCAGTGCTTACATAGAAGGAAATACTCCAGCTCTGCTATGGTTCAAGCCCGGAGCGACTTAGTGCGAGCTTCGCCAATTTTTTAAATGCAAAAATAATGAAACTGCCACACAGATCGGCTCTTGTAAGCAACTTCACGAGGCCCTTTGTGTCAAATATTACACGTGGACAGTCGGAGCTTCATGCAAAAGGAAAGCTCCTCAACCTGAAGCGAAGTCCACACAGGTCCTCAAAGTTCGAATCAATGGAAATGCTCAGAAATAAAATACGACAGCCAAGCAGACGAACATTTTACTAGCATTGTTTATTTTTGGACACTGATGTTTCTGTAGCTGAAAGCCCGAACTGAATTATTTGCCAACAACAAGCTTGAGGCGCTTCTCTTTGCATTAGCAAAAAATAAGCTAATGGTCATGCCCCAAAGCTTTACAATCAGAGACAACAAAGTGCATTTTCCTTTTTATGCGGAAGAGGACAGTCACCGGTGAGCTACACTGTTCTTGCACCATAAACTGCACCACCACACAACTCACTGTACGGCAGCACTTGCATTTGCTTCAGATTGGTTCTGCCTAACCTGGTTTTCTTCATGTATATATACAAACACACACAAGTTGAACTGCACAAAACGAAGAATGGCAGGGGTCACCCCTTGAGACAGGATCAGGAGACCTCCTCGGGCACTTTGAAGTGGAGGCCGCAGAAAGCGTCCTGCAGTGCCCTCTGGCAGGCCAGCCCCGCCAAGAAGCCGCCGGCCTCCTCGGCTTCAGCTGTGGCTCGTACGTGCGCCGTGTAGCCGAGTGGCGTGAGCGTGTCCAAGCTGGGGGCTGCTGGCCCACACAGGTCTTGCGTGGGGGCCGTGTACTTGTACAGGGGGCCTTCGACAACCTGTGCAGCAGACAGAGGGGGACCAAACACTAGCTGCAGAGGGGCCGAAACAGCACCGACACTATGTACCCTACGCCTTCTTTCCGGATTTTATTTCACAGCAGTAAATAGGTGCAAACTTTTAATCCCAACTAGCTGCGGTGGCTCAGTGGCTAAGGCACTGCGTTGCTGAGCCCAAGGTCATGGGTTCAGATCCTGGCTGTGGAAACCGCTTTTGAGACGGAGGCGAAAAAGAAAAAACCTCGTGCGTAAAAATTTCTGTGAACGTTAAATATCCCCAGGTGGTCTAAATTAACCCGGAATCCTTCACTGCGGCGCCCCTCAAACCTAGGTGTAGCTTTGTCACGTTAAACCCCCAAAATATTTTGTAACTTGTTACCCCAAAACTTTTCCTTGTTAGACAAAGCCTAACACGGAGGAGGCTCACACACGCCCACACCGACGTGCACACAGTAGATGCCCTCCTGTATGCAGTATCCTCCCTGGGGATACTGCATACAGAATGATAGAACGGCATAGCCAGTTACAACGAAGTTAAGAACGCTGCAGGTATGTAGTATCAAGGTGTGTGTACTGCTATAAAGCAGAAAGCACTGCCTCAGGATGCCGGGTGAACAAGCTTCTTAGTCTCACCCAGATAGTTCCAGCCTATTTTGTGAAATGCAACGGTGAAGGAGAAAAAGAGCACAAGGAGAAGCAGCGCACACAGCACAGCCATCACAAAGCCTGGCTTTTCATTTTGCAGCATCTCCATACGTCCATAGAACGGCTGAGTTTTGAAGTTTCACAATTGGAAAAAAGGGTGTACACCTACAAGAGCCATATTAGCTTGGTGAGCCGTGACTGCTGAGAATCGTGAATACGCTTGGTGACTAACACAATGATACAGAGAATGATCATGATTCTTGCAGCCATAGGTCGGGAAAACAAAAAAGACTCACTCAAACTCAATCACAATTTTTTTTCCTTCAAGGTGTACTCACTGAAACTTAATTTAAGCTCAAAAAGCTCGCCTGTACTCAAAAGCACTCGTACTTACTCATCACATACCCATTTGTAATGTACTCACTTGTACTCAAACTCATCAGTCCTCACGAGTGCTCGTACTCAATCTGTACTCATCTGTGCTCAGCTGTACTTGTACTTGACCTGTACTCACTCATGCTCAACTAATCTGTACTTACTCGTACTCAATCTGCACTCACTTGTACTCAATCTGTACTCACAGTTATTCGTAGTCAGGATTGTTTCTACTAATTTGTTCATGCAATCAACCACTTGCATTCACGTGCTGCACTGTTTATGGACTTGACTAAGCCAGAGCCAGAGAACGCTTCCACCCCGTACGAGTTGGTTCTCCTGTTTCCCTTTTCACTTTTTTTGTCTAGCTGAAATAGGCAAAATCTCTCCTGGTTATTGATTCTGAAGACCAAGAAAGAGTCGCTTCAGCGTGCATAGTGCATGGCAGCAGCCTCTCGCACCCCTCCCTTCGAACAACCTGAACAAAGAAAGTGCAGCGAAGCCAGCCATGCTTACCCGGGCTTTCACTATGGCAACCCCTTGACAAGCAACTGATGGGAGCGCCAACACCACGGAAGAGGGAATAGAGAGAGGCGCAGTTTTCCCCCTTAACATCTCATTTTACCTTCCTTTACCTTCCTTTCGCTACCGCAGAAAATTGAACGATTTTGAGAGGTCTAAGGAAACATTTTTTTGTGAGCTCAACACATTGGTTAGGCACATATTGCAGTAACAGAAAATGCAGCCTCTCAACACCCTTTCCAACATCACCAGTATTAATAATGTTTTCCTATGATTGCAAAAAAAAGTGATCAAATTCAAAATTTTTGTCCAGGCGTCGAAGAAAATGAAAAAAAAGGAAAGTTGTGCATAACAAATAACCAGTAGTAGAAAAAAACTAAAACATACATTTTGTAGTTAAGCATTTCAAAAGCCCGTCCTAGAAAAAAAAAATTGAGTAGTGCGGAACATTTTGTCAGATATAAAAGAAAATGTTAGCACGTGTGGTTCCCGTCTCTTGTGGTGAAGCCCAACCTCCATTTCAAAATGCGCAATTTCGGATGGTTCTGTGGAAGAAATCGCGTGGTGTGACATTACTAGAGGCACCAATTAGTCCCCGTGTAACGTAAGAACACCTTGTAAATGATTACGGCCAGCACAAAATTCAGGGAAAGAAAGCGATATGAAGAAACCTGATTAGAGCTGAAAACCAAACTGAGTGGTGGATACATGTCGACATTCTGATCATCACTTATCTATCAAAACTTTATTTTCGGTTTATCATCATCTCCTGGTTAGCTATGGTAGCCTTGCTTGCAAGAACAAGGTGTGAAGGGCTAAAATCGTGCCCAGCAAACTTTCAACAAGCATCTGTTGCGTGATGAAGAGATTGCAGCGCTACCTAACATTTTAGAAAAGAAACAATATCAAGCCTGTTGGAGACTGTCAGGATAGACAGTTCTACTAAAAAGCGACACTAGACTTCCGGAAATACCCTCATATAGAAACGAAACTGGCCGGTGAACAGCTCACAGTGTTCAAGGCCGATTGGAAGCGCCCTCCTTGCGTGAATTGATATTCGATGACTTAGTGTTATCTTTCGACTTTCAGCTGAAGCTGTCATCACAGAAGTAAGGTGTGGGTGAAGTGAAATCACGAGTGGCATGCTTTTTTCAAGGAACAGTAGCGGGCGATGGAGGCGCCATGGCAAATCGGCTTGCAATTGGGGAACTGGGCAGTAGAGCCAAATATGAATTTTGCAACGCAAAAACGAAACCGAAACTGCTGGAAACTGGCTGAAAATGCCAGGTCCACTTGTTAGACATGCTGGGGACCTTCAGAAATAAACTTTGGCGGAATAAAGCTACCCTATCCCCGAACCAAAAATCACTAGTGGATAGCTGGTGTCATTTTCAGGTAATTACCACCTCTCAACGCTGTCGGATTACAAAGGTGACAACACAATTTGGTATTTGACTTGCTAGGAGCCTCTTGATCAAAAAAAAAAAAAATGATGGTAATGCACCATACCCACAAGTGGGATGCTCTTTTGTCAAGTACAGCTGCCACGCCCCTTTTTGCAATAACACACGCACCGCAGCTCGCAAAAAAAGCCGTCCATAATTTCAATTTTGACGATGCGGGAATTTTTAAACTGATTTTAAAAGTTCAGTGCCTGGACTAACCATGAGGCGCATTAGGTGTACGAGAAACGACTACAACATGTCGAAATTGACAATATAGAGCACCAATCACCCGTGATCGATCTGAATAGGCGTGGTAACGAAAGTGGTAACGAAAGGGGTGCCACAAAATTCGTGAGAGCCTTGTACACACGTCACGACGCGAATGCATGATCAAACTCACAAGTTTGTACTCGTGAGTACAGTACTCATGAGTATTGCTTGTGAGTGCATGCATCACGCGTACATGTACTCGCGAGTACTTCCTCAAATATTTAATCTGTGGTGGCTGCATTTCTCAGGTAAAAAAGCGTTCACAGATGTGTGGACGTGCTGCTGACCATTCTGCTAGTTCACCCAGCACTAAAAATGCTTCCCACACCATGATTTTACACTGTACGATTAAAGTTTCGGTTTATGTCAATTCCTTAGTACCTATATAAACTTCTCTGACTCTTCTCCCACATTCAATTGGCCTTAGATTTTTCTGCTAGCGTACCAGTCAGCATACAATCTAGAAACTAACAAACTCAAGGCCCATTCCTCTGGGCACAAACGTGTTCTGGCTTAGTTTCAACTGAGCGAACGAACTGCGACGACCAGCCAGTGGCCAGCCAACTAAACGCTAGGCCTACTGATTCTGTCTGAGGGTCGGCGAGCCGTGCAGCGAGCCAAGCCACTTCGTTTTGACATCATACGAAACATCATAGGAAATCGGCAAGGAGAATGTAGAGAGGAGGACAGCACTTTTGAATTGATTTTTCTACTGAATAAAGTCGTGTAAATGCAGCGAGTAGTCAAAACATGGCCTCGAGACTCCAGGCTACAATTTGCGCTAGTAATCCTGCAGTTTTGACAAATCACTTCAGTGTCCCTTTAAGTGTCCTTGAATTTTTTTTTCTGTGTGTGCAGTTAAAATAATTAATGCAAATTTTAACAAACAAATAATAAGCACAACTTAATACTTTTAACATCACTTCACAATTCTCAATGTTTTTTAACAGTTGATTAATCTCAATTTTTCTTGTGCACACGAACCGTTATGAATTGTGATGAACCATTATTTTTGTTTTGTTCCAGAGCTGAACCAAATGGAACATTTAGTTATGGAATGAAAGAAACTGGAACGAAAAACATTTTGTTCCGACAACCTGATTTATAGCATGCGCTCGCGATTTGTCTAATTAAGGCTTCCAGATATGCAAGGGTGTCATTACAGCTGACATCACCAAACTGGTGAGGCAGATGGTGCCAAGGAAGCAGCACTTTTGAATGTACCCTACACAGAAAAAAAAGTGCATAAATTGGCCAAGAAAGCTGGAAAGACTGCCCACACATTCCATTTGGGTGTGACAAAGTAGTTGGACAATGTCTTAAATTATCTTCAGTGTCTCTTTAAACAAACGCTGCTGCTGCCAAGAGTGGTCCACTCACATTCTCCCCACTAAATATATCCACAGAGGCCGACCTGCCTCTGCCCTTCAAGAGCGTACCCCCCCCCTTTCAAAACAAACAAACGGGTAAGGGACCTTGGGCACAGGCAGGAAGGCCTCCTTGTGGCGGAACTTGATGCCCGTGGAGAACTCTGCGGCCACGGGCTTCGGGGGCAGGGGCTTGGGGCCGGCCACCTGGCGCAGCCGGTCGCCGTGGCTGGCTAGGATCTTGTTGGCCGGCAGGTCGGAGAACATGAGGTCGTCTATGAGGGACTCCTTCTGCTTAAGCTTCTCCCGCTGGGCTGCCTTCTCCATCTCCGCCAGCTGGTCCCGCCTGAACGGGGGGAAAGGCGAGGGGGGGGGGTTAAGCATCCACACGGCCATGCATCGGGGACAACGTTACTTCAAGCCACAATTTCGCAAGCAGGCTTCGCCTATCCTGTTTATTTGACACGGCCACAACGTAACCCCCATGCTGGATGCCACGGCAGGACCGTGTATTCAGTACAGGCTAACGGGGAACCAGGCCCATTACCCGGGTCCATAGGCAGGGAATGATTAGTGCGGACAGCACCTTATGGTGGCAC
Organism: Haemaphysalis longicornis; assembly: GCF_048455015.1. Classification (NCBI taxonomy): domain Eukaryota; kingdom Metazoa; phylum Arthropoda; class Arachnida; order Ixodida; family Ixodidae; genus Haemaphysalis; species Haemaphysalis longicornis. The sequence continues at coordinate 279,622,037 of NW_027526295.1, read as the reverse complement.
CTCTACACTACCCAGGCCTCCACAGCTGGACAAGGCAAACGACATTACGATTCAGGTACAACCAGACTACGAAAAAAGGCAGTTCTGGAAAGCTATGGATTAATTAAAACAACCCAGAGACCCAGACAACCAATCAACTAACGGGTGACAATACATAAGCTGCTTTGGGCTGAAAACCCTGGTTCATCAATACAGAAAATACTATCGGGCCATGTGGACCATGCCTGTGTAATTCTTAGGGCCCACTAAAACGGACGTGGAAGGCAGGTGCTTAACAAAAAATAACAATGCACCTGCTTGGAGCCACCGAGGTAAGCAGGTGGTGGGAGGAGGGGGAGGACTTGCCGCTGATTGGTTGCAAGTGAGAGAAGGGGTTTACTGGGGAAATTGGGAGGGTGACAGGTGCAGAGGATGAGGCTGATGAATGGTGGTGAGGACGAACGAGGTACACCATCGTGGGTGGTTAAAGACCCAACCACATGTACGAGAATCCTCTAGCGCATTAATGTATTGGCACCTCTCCGCACAGCCTATCGACAGTAATTGGAATAGATGCGCACAAGCCTATTCCAGCTAGATAGGCTGTGCCAAAATTAGTTCTGCCCACCCATCAGAACAGCTGGCCAGCCTGCCGAGTAGGCAAAAAATGTGGTGCACAGTCCATTCTTTATGTGTTTTTTTTTCTCATGTTTAAAACATTTTGAAGCACTGTCAAGTAAAACCAAGGGCTCTACATGTAGTACATTGTTTTTTGTTTAGAAAAAATTGAAAGTATCTAAAATGGCAAGCATAAGCTTCGGTCCAAGCAGGCCCAGCAGCATCAAGCTTAGCCTGTACAGGGGATGTTGCACTAACAGCCACTGCGGTGTGGTTGTTTGCCCTTGCCAGCATCGTGTGCATCCGTTGTCAGGGACAAACGTGCTAGATGAGCCTGTGTGTGGTTGAGAGGTTGCGAAAGCTTCTGAAAGCACACGGTAAAGAGGGCTGATGGATGGGGAACTACACAGTGCCAAACCAAAATGGATAAGGCCAAATGCATGACGTTAGCTGGAACTAAGCATTACCCAACACAACTGCCTAAGCGGCTCAGTGGATAAGACGTTGCGCTGCTAAGCACGAGTACGCAAGTACAATCCCAGCCACAGAGCCCAGTTTTCTGATAAAAGCAAAAAAAAGGAAACCCCAATATTTTGGCGCATGGTTAAGATCCTTAGAAGGTATAAAGTATTCCATAGCCCACCACCACCACCGCGGCACAACTCATAGCGCAATGTATCGTCTGAGCGTAAAACAACAAAATCAGTAATCGGAACTTGCCTAGCAATGGGTTGCACGTATTCTGTGCAGGTGGGGAGCGATTTTGCAAGAAATCAGGCTTTGCAGCAGAACACGCGGGTTGGCAGAGTCCGGTACAAATACAAAGGTAGAAATTGTCAGACTTGTTTTGCCAAATTGTTGCTACTGTGTCATTTTGATGAGCACAAGGCATTCAGCTGATCCTTTCATGAGAAGTAAATTCAAATAAAGAAAGGTCACCAATAAACCCAGAACTAGTAAAATTGGGTCCATTTAAACAAAGGGTTGTAATCTGCAAAATTCAGAGAGCAGCATTTCAGATTAGGCCCAATATTGTTTTCCTTCTTAAAGGAGTACTGACACGAAATTTTTATGTTACGTTTTTTTCGCTGCTATGCATGCCTACCAGCCCACTAATCATAGAATGACAGATTAGACGGTCGAGCGCAGCGTAAACATTCATTTACGACGTCGTTTATTCGTGCCAGTTTCGGTTTCGACAAAAAAACGCAGAGCGGCCGCCATGACAGCATGTATCACATGGCGTCACCATTCTTGCCGTATCGCTGCCTCTCTGGAAGCGCACGCGCGCGCCCAGACCGGCCGAGGTTTTCGCCGTCCCCACAGGCCCGGGCCGCATGACGTCAGTCCCAAAACCATGACGTGTACACACTCCCGAGCAGCGCGCGCCAACCACAGCCAGCGCGTCGGCTTCGTCACGGGAGCCCCGACGTCGGCAGTTTGGGGCAAGTAGCAGATGCCATGTCGGTCCGCTCTGGGCTTTCTCGTGCGGGCGAAGATTAAAATGGATTTTAAATATGTTTCGCTGAACGGTTGCTGTTGAAACTTGCTGGGAGATATCTCCTGATAAAAAGGAAGCGTTTTACATAGTTATCTCAGCTTTGAAATTTCGTGTCAGTACTCCTTTAAATTCTGAAAATCACAAGGTCAAAAAACAAACTTTTGCTTTTGAAACCAAAATGTCGCTATCTTGCCAACTACACCAGCTTTCACACTGCTTCATGAGGAATGTGATGACACTGTTCAATACCTGAGTTCGTTCTCCTGGCGTTCAAGCTCTATCAGCTCCTCCAGGTATTCTTCGTCCTTTGACGCCTTCAGCTGCCAACAAAACATACAGGGTCAAAGTTACACTGGTTCAAGTTCTGCTTTTTTTAGCCAGTTGCAATGACTACTGCACAAGCGATTTTCCTCAGAAGTATAGTCGAGCCCGCTTATAACAAACCTGAGCATCACGCGGCCTCTGTTCGTTATATCCCGAAGTTCGTAGTAAATGGAGCACAGTAAAAAAAAATGTCAAAACACAAATTTATTTTTTCGCATACAAGTCCGTGATGGTTGTTTGTTTGTGCAGTGCAGACTTGATTAGGGTGGTCTCCAGTTTATTTAGAGCAGCCGCGTGATCTTCGTCAAGGCCTCTATGTAGCCCATTGAAACAGGCGCGCTTATAGGCGCAGGCTCAGAAGTTTCGTTGTCGTTCGCATCCGATTCCTCCGCATCACTCTTGCTCCGCACTTCATTAACGATACCCTCGTCCGTGCACGGTTCCACAGTGTCAGGATCTTCACCGGCACAAACGAAATCGTCCCAGACGAGGTCATGGCCACCATGTCGGAGTCGATGACTCGTTGGCACAAATCGCTGCCGGACTGACCATCGGAAGCATCGGACTCGGCTTCAGGTTGTGTGCCGACGAAGCCGGCCTTGCGGAAGTGATTCTGCACGCAAGTGGCTGTCACCTCCGACCATGCAGCCTTCACCATCTTTACAGCTGAATACACCGAAACTCGAAGCGGCAAGTTGGCTGCCGGGCGGTCAACAGCTATGACCAAGCGCTCCACAACGCGGGGCCTATTCCCAAATCAAGCAGCTGCACTTTCGAAGTGGTATTGGGTGGCAGGAAAAGCAGGGTCACTACTGTCAGCGAAGTTTGCACGCGGTGCACAGAGCAGTTATCCATCCCGAGGTTGAACTCGTCCAGCCAATCCGCAAATAAATCGCACATCATCCAATCCTTACCATTGTGCCTGTAGCGCACGGGCACATAGCTCCTAAAACAACGCAGCTTTTTCGACTTTCCGATGACGAAGGGCACGCGGCAGTCGCTGCCATCCATGTTGGTGCACAGAAGAGCTGTGACGCACACTTTGCTATTCTTCCCGCCAGTGCATGTGTCGCCTTTCATAGCGTGCGTTTTATCCGGCAACATCTGGTAAAATAACGCAGTTTCATCTGCATTGTAGACGCTGCGCTCCGCATAGCTTGAAATAACTTCTCAGTTTTTTTCAAGCCACGCTGCAAAATCTTGGTCTCTTGCGGACGCCGCCTCGCTGACAATCAACTTAAAAACAATGCCGTGCCGCACCTTGAAGCGATGTAGCTAGCCATTGCCTGGGCAGAAGTCAGGAAAATCCTGATTTGCCCGTTTTTGCCTGCGAAGAGGTTCGGGAAAATGACCTGCGCCGGCAGAGCTGGGCAGACGCCGTCATTTCAACCCACACTGCGGCGCTGGCCGTTTGTTGTAACCAATCAGCAAAGCTCAAAGACGTTCGTAGTACGTGGGATTTTCGCCATTGAAATATTTTGACGGTCACGCACGTTTTGTTCGTTATAAGCAAAAGTTCGTTTTAAGTGGGGCCGTTATATGTGGGCTTGGCTGTATTGTAATTTAGGCTAGTCGGTGCACATTAGATGAAGAAGAAGAAATTATGGTGGTTACATCACAATGCTAAACTTTTGGCTAATTTACAAAAAGCGACACTCCCTCCAATTAATGCCATCGTGTGTGCACCGCAAATTATTTTCAACCCTTTTCCTTTCCCCCCTTTTTTTCTTTGGTGTCAATAACATCTTGTGAATGAGGTAATAAGCTCCTCGTCCGATTATATTTTTACTATGCTTTAAAGAAGTAGCCATACATCATCCCACATGTCAGCACGCTGCCATACATGACGCTCATCACACGTAACGAGGGCACAAGTGTTTCAGGTCCTCCAAACACGACTCCAAGGAGAAGAAAACATGAGTCTGAATTTGCATCTACCAGCCACTTTCTTAATGCCGCGCGACACTGCATGCACACAGGGACATCATCTGAGTCTCTCTCTTGTCAATAGCCAGGGCTGCACTGCTCTGTGAAGATTACATTTTTTTTATGAAAGGGCCTCAGTTACTGCCCTCAGAACAGACATAGGGATCCCCAGCTGCACTCAACAATCCAGAGTAGCCACTGATGATGTTAGATGGGGGAGCTCCATCCTAGCAAACTGCTCCAACTGGCACGCTGGTCAGCAGTCACAGTCAGGTGGTCACTTTTTTGCAACCATCCTAGCGACAAATGCGATGCGCAACACTGGTGCTAGGGTGGATTGACATCACCATGTTAACTACCAAAACTTGCTTTGCAGCTATTAATGCTGGCCATATCTAGCACATAAATTGAACTGTCTAACACCTACATGATGCCAAGCTCACTCTTTCAGCTTGAACAAGAATGAACATAAACTATGTGATCATGGAAGCACAGCAATCTAGATGCCATCTTCTCATCTTACCAGAACTGACCCCACGCTTACACACTCACTGCAACACCGCAGCAAACTAAGCATTAGGTGCAAACAGGCAAGGTTTCCAATGCGGTAACACAGCTCACTGGTTCTGCCGACTTTATCTTCTTGATGCCAAATCGCTCTAGTCTCCTCCAAGAGCAACGAAACTTGTCCAGGACACCATGGGTGCACCCACCTTTCCCTTCTGGATTTGTGTCTTGTTCTCACGCTTGTACTGCTCCACCTTTCTGCGTGTTGCCTCGACATCGATCTCATTGGCCAGGTTGAAGATGATGGTCTCCACTTCCTCGAGGTAGTCGTTGTATGCCCGCAGCGTCTCAAAGTCCTCTTCCTTCTTGTTGTAGTCCTGGGCACCCAGTGGGAAATCACAGTGGTAGGGAAGCAGGGACATGAGCAAAAGATGAGCACGAGTTAAGTCCTCGCAAGGTACACCCAAGGCTGAAGTACAGCAATACCTTAACAGGGCCAAGAAGACAAAATACAACTTTGTTCAATTCGAACCAGCTAGCCTTTGGCAACTCACTCAGCACCATTCCACCCACAAAAGACGCTTAAAAAAAAAAAAGGATATAGTGAAAGCTTTTAAGGGCAATCGCATCGCAGGAGTGATGACGTAATACCGGTTAGCACTAAAAGCATTGTAACCACTGTGTTCGGACCACGACCAACTATACTTTGGACCTGCCCAGCGAGCGCGTCCCCAGCCCCGCCGTCGCAGGGATAATTTTCGCCGCTGCTGGTGGAGTGGCGCTACTTACGCCCTGTCGTTCCTCGCCGCCGCGGCCGCCGCACGCGTGGGCGCAGCCATGCAGAACGCACTATTGCAGGCGCGGCGTGGGGTGTAAGTTGCGTCTGCTGTATGTAAAGCACGAAGTTTCAGACATGAAAAATACAGCTTATTCAGTCCTCTGAAGCGAGTTTTTCTTTTGAAGGAGCACGATGGTATACTGTTTCGTACCTTATTGTAGATCTGAAGAAGGTAAGGTGACAAATGTTTCCTTTCACAAGTTCCCCGTCACCGACGTTTGAGACAAATGGACAAAGACAATCTCAAGAAAAGATGAGAACACCCTTCGTTTTAATTTTATTTTTTTTCCCTTCACAATTGTATTTGATTTTTGTAATTATGAGCTTTATCGCTAAACCGATCATGACAAATTGAAGCTAGCATGCTTCGCTGCGCATAGTTATCATATTTTAATACGGTCGATTGGTGTCAAATAGCAACGAGCAGCGGTGCGCTGTCTTTACATCTGAGCGTACCTCTCATGTTCCCACCGAATTTATTGGTGTGTTATCCAGTTCCAAGCATCAAGGCCAGCACACTGGGCCTCATTGCGGGCTTTCGTAAGAGAACCGTCGAGGAACACATCAAGTGCTCACTCTGCGTGGAGCGGCTTAAGGCGCCTCGCTCATCTGGACCTGCCACTGCGGTGATCTTCAATTTGGACGGGGTGGGCTATCTTATCCGAGGCTTCAGTTCCTGGAATTCATCTGTGCACTGGAAAGAGCGGCCCAAGCATTCGCAAAACTTGCGATATCCTACAAAAACACCGATTGCACTGTTTGTGAGGACGATGCTACCAGACGCACTGTAAAACAAGCTTTTCAGCCACGACGGCTCAACGGATAGTCATACGAGGGCAGTGGTTGAGCTCGGGCTGGAGAAGTTCAGCCGACCTTTTTTCACAAATTTTGTTGCGGAGAAAACAGCCAAGAGTGGCAAAGGGAAAAGGATTGCGGAAAATCAGACTCAAGAATAGTGCTGAAAGTGTGACTACTGTGCTCCATTGTTCAAGTGAAGTGTATGGTTGTGAACGAAAATGAACTTTTGAAAAAAAAAAATGCCAAAGTGAAAAGGATTGTGCAATACTAGCGTTCATTAGTGTTCTGAAAACCTGACTACAGTGTGGCATTGTGTGCCTAAACCGTGGCATTGTGTATGTAAATAAAAGTAGCCTGTAAATAGGCCTAAAATGACATCGTTGTTCAGTTAGTAGCGTAGCAGGTCATTGTAGCACTTCACATGCACTCGCAATAAAGAATTTCCAATTTATTCGCAAAGAAGGGGCCAAATCATCGTCCCTATTTAGTGCGTGTAAGACTGTAACTAGCCTCTTCAGTGCTTGAATTTTTGCATTTTGTTTTCCGAGCATAGAAAATTCCTCCGCATCCTTATAGCAAGGAAAAACCGCTACACTTCATGAGAAATTTCAACAGAAAGCTTCAATTTTGTTGTATTTACTTTAACAAAAAGAGTTCCTGGGAAGCTTTTATGACATACGTTTGGTTTGTGCTATGAACTTCCAAATGTACATCAAATTCGGGAATAACCCCCTCCCCCTGCGAGTATGAACCTGTACACTTTGGTTAGCTAGCCAGTTCCGTTGTCAGTACGTGAGATAATGTTATTTCTTTTCGGCATCACTTCATATCAGACCACGAAACTAAATGCGTCGCGTGCACCGTAACGCATCTCACAACGGGAAAGCCAGTCAAGAGGCCCCGCCCCGCCTTAACACGCTGAATCAGAAAAAAAACATTCATTCAGGGATGGTCACCGTAAAACTGCTACTTATTCATTCGGAATTACCGAAATCAATTAACTGAAGTGTGATTAAACACGAATTCCCGCGCCAGATGGCTGCTACTAGCGCTCGAGCACGCACTGCCTGCGTAGCCGCCACTCGCCGCAACAGTGCGTAAAAGCGCCCCTAGCAGCCTGGCATGAAACGAGACTCGGCGCAAGTGCTCCCATAGAGCACCGCTGGCTGGGCAGGTCTGAAGTAAAGTTGGCCGTGGTTCGGACTTAAGCATTCAAAAGGTGTGGTCAAATGGAACTAGAGACCCCACTACAATTGCTCAGTCATGTTTCTTGGGGATAGCTTAGGTTGGTGGCTGCCAATCCCACAAACAAGCTTTTGTGATGTCAGAGAAATCGGTGGAAAGGGGCAGAGGAGTCGCCAATGCTTCATTTGTTTTTTTTAATATGTATCTCAATTACAGTTAAGACGAACTTGGTCAAGACGAATTCTCGCTTATGCCGAACAACGTGCGAATGTTTGTTTGGTTTTCATGGACACCCCCCCCCCCCAAAAAAAAAAGGATCCGCTTAAAACGAACAACTTTCAGGGTGACCATCACTGCTGGTGATTACGGGTAGCAAACATGGCAGTCTTGGCGGGGGGGGGGGGGGCGGCGGGGCATTCACATGACCAGAGGGAAAGAAAAGTAAAAGAAAACCACAGCACGAAGTGAACTCATGCCAAGGAGGAAGGGAGGGAGTGAGAAAAAAAGACACGCGGATAAAGCTACCACTTTTCCCACCGTTCAACCTGTAAAGCCAGCAGGAAAAAAAAAAAAAAAAAAAGAGCGAGGGCAAGTTTTGTGGCTGCTCTGCTCTGGAGCAGTGAGGCACAAAACTAGGAGGATAAAAAAAGCAAAAAAACAGCGACAATGGAAACTTCCTGTTCGCGAATGTAGCAGCTCTCCTGACCAATGCTGTTTCTCAGCAAGAGCATGTGAGTTCACGTCAGCTCGCGTTGCAAGTCCCACTGCGTCCCCGCAGAGAAAGCAAGGAGTTCCCTCTCTGTCTCTGCTGCATTGTCGCTTGAGATGCACCCTCTTCATCACCGCTTAGACTGGATAAAACCAGGCAAAAGCACGTAAAGACAGTCTTCTATCAAGTTGCGCACTCAAATAAATGATATTTTTTGTCTTTTTGCTTTATTGTAAGTCCACTTCATTCCCAGTCTTGAAGCAAGATATTTGCATCCGCCTCGGTGTGTTGCCGAATTTTTTTTTTTTTTTTTCTGGGGGGGTGGGGGGCTTCTGAAAAGATGAACAAATTATCATGGTCCCTTCGAGTTCACCTTAACTCTTTCGCTACCGCGCCTATCAAAATCGATCAATTTGATCGATACTTTTGGGAGCGCCTTTTCATAGCGTTCCAGGCGTTTCTCGAACAAGTAAAGCTGTTCGGAGTTAGATCAGAAAATGGCCTTTCAAAATCAGTTTTGTTTTCATTTTTGCTATGGAAACGGGATTTTTGACACGCTTTTGAGTCACCTGGGTGTGGAAAAAGGGCGTGGTCGTCGCGCGCCACTGCTACCAACGAAGAATGCGTGCAACTCGTAATTACTCTGCACCAGAGCTTGTTTTTTGCTATCAGGGCGTGAATGGGGAACTAGCAAACGATTTTCAATCGTCAGGTTCGCGCTCTGACAGTAATAATCCAAGAAATAGGCTGAAAATGTCAAGCAGTGCCTGGTTGCAAAGCTATTTTATGATTTCAGGCAGTTTTATTGCCTTTGCGCACGTTGTTCTAAGTACTGTGGTAGTTCTACTTACCCCAGGACCATTCGCAAACAGTTTACAAGAGTTTCGGTTTCGTTTCTGCATCGCGAAATTCATATTTAGCGCTACTACGCAGTTACCCAACTTCAAGGCTACCTGCCATGGCGCCTGGAGCGTCCGCGACTGATCCTCAAACAAAGCACGGCGCTCCTGATTTCCCCCACCCTAACCCGATTTCTGCGATAAGAACTTCGGATGCAAGTCAAAAGGTCACCCAGTCGCCAGATATCTGTTCCGCCGAGGACAGCGCTTCAAACCGGCCTCACACTGCCAGCTGTTCGACTTCCAGTTTCGTTTCCATGCGAGAATATATCCGGGTGTCTAATGTTGCTGCTTAGTTAAACTGTCTATTCGGACGGAGTCTCCGATAAGTTTTTGTACTGCTTCATTTGAAAAATGTTAGGTGGCGCTGCAATTGAGGAGGCTCGTTGTGCTGATCTTTTTCATCGCGCAACTGTTACTCGGCCAAAGATCGCAGGGCACGATTCTAGCTCATCGTACCTCATTTTTGCGAGCAAGGCTACAATTGCGAGTAAGAAGATGATAATAAAGCTCAGCTTTATGTTTTGAGAGATAACTGACCGTGAACGACAACAAGCGTCAGCCACGGCGTTCCGTTTTCAACTTCATGCATGTTTTTTTCCGCATCGCGTGCTAGTCTCAAGTATTGTACTCGCTGTAAATGAAAAGTCAGCCATTGACATGATGTTTTTACGTTATGTGAGGGCAAATTTGTGCCTCTGATAATGACAAACCGCCAAGTTTATTCCAGGAAACCACCCAAAATTGCACATTTTTTTTTTTTGGAGGTTGGGCTTCACCGCATGACACGAGCACATTTTTTTTTTATATCTGACAAACTGTTCCGCGCAAGTCGACATTTTTTCTAGGGCGTGTTTTTGAAATGTTTCCCTACAAAATGTATATTCTAATTTTTTTCTACTACCGGTGGTTTGATAAACACAACTCCTTTTTTATCATTTTTTTTTCGACAACGACAAAAATTTTGATTTTGATATTTTTTTACAACTATGATATATAAAAACCTTTAAAAAGCTGGTGTTATTGGAAAGGCTGTTAAATAATCTGCATTTTGTGTTCCTGCAATTAGTGCCTAACCAATTTTTTAGCAGGAAAAAAAATGTTTTCTTGGACCCCTAAAATTAGTCAATTTTCTGGCGGTAGCGAAAGAGTTAACGGGAGTTCACTGTGTTTGTTTTCTGTTTGCGATAAAATTGGTATCGACGTTATCTAGACAAGTCAGCTTTTTAATGAAGCAAACTTGCATTTTGTGTTCATGGCCCCTTCAATTGAACTGCATACCTACATGAACTGTTAATGCAATCATTGTATTGTGAACATTATAGTTATGCCTCTGCCTTATACTTGTGCTTATGGTTGTTCTAGCCTCAATGTGGCTGGCTGCTATTCTACAGCCTTGGTTACCGCTCAAGCAAAATGTCTTGATTTAATGCCTGTGAACCTTGAGCATGTGAACCTTGAATGCATGTGAAATGCATGTGAACCTGATGATGCTATCACCAAGCCAAATGAAAGTAAAGTTTTTTTTAACCTGCATAAATAGAAGAGAACCATTACCCTATATTGGAGTTACCCCTTGGCAAAGAGATAAATCGGCACTTATATAGTGCAGTTGACGTGGCTGCAAAAAAGTACCTGCAGGTATTTGACTGCTCTAATACTGCACAGCCAAAAAACAATCAAGTGCTGCAAACTGCCGAAAAACTGCCGATACAGTTGGACAGCATTAATACAAAGTGGCCCAATTTGAACAGACGGATAACTCTTAACTGGCCCATCGGTCTTAGCTAAGTGAAATATACCTACTCAAAGGAAAACTCCTGCACACTGAAACGGCAAAATCAGCAACAAATATTTCGAAATATATCCCACGTTAGCACTGACCAGCTGTTGTGCACAACCTAGCTTACAGCCAAAGTTCAATCCGCCTTGCAGAAAGGACAACTTTGGCCCAAATTAGACATTATTTCATGCAGGAACGATGCATTCAAAGACGTGAAGTGGCCACTTGTGTTTCAGCACACGCAATGACATATGTAAACCATTGCCAGACAGGCAGTGGAAAGATAGGCACAATTTTAAGCAGACTGTTCTTTATGTTAAAATTGGCATTGCCAGACCTCCACTGCTTATCATACAACGGTTTTCTAAGCTCATTATTTAGCAGTAAAAATAAAATTGAAGTAGCTGTGAACATCAGTGACATAGCCAGAAATATTTTTCAGGGAGTGTGATACTCCGCCGTTAAAGAAAATTTTGAAAGATGGTCTGCACCCAAACAATATCTTATTCATTTTCTAATCTTATTCTAGTTTGTACATTTAAATTTATAGATTAAGTGTGACAAAAGCGAATGGGTTGAAAAAAGGCCAAAAAGAGGGGGAGGGGTATGCACCACTTTCAGGGGGTGTTCTCACACCGAAACACACACGCCCTGGATAGCCCTTGGTGGCCATAGTAAGTACTTTTTCAATAACATTTATGCCATTACTGCATTCTGAATGTCCCAAAGTATTTTGTGGCATTAACAAAACCAAATAAACATCAATAGCTAGGACCTCCAGCCCTATTGGAAAAAAGAGTTGTGAAGTGCAAATAATATTCATTTTTTATTCACAAGCATAGGAGTCTCCAACCGGCCGTTTGTCATAATGGTCTGGATGGGTGGTGCCTTTAGGTCGCAGCAGGTGAATGTGACGTGACACGGGCAAAGGACTGCCAAATCTCAGTGCACGAGCTAACAGATGAGTGATGGCGTGGCTGACATTTTACCTTCACTGCCATGAAAGCCCTGCTTTTCTTTGTCATGTCATAGCACACCAAATTCTATTTTACAATACAATTTGGAATGTGGGAATGAATGCTGATCACAACCAAGCCCATGCCTAGAACCTGCTCAAATGGGCACGAAATATTCACTGCCTCTTGACTTTTTCTTTTCATTTCATTTTAGGGCTTTCCAGCACTGAACCGGGAAGTGCATGCTGGAAACAACATTTCCAACAAGGAACTGGAAAAATTCAAGCAGGGCTAGGCAAGCAACAACACACTGAATCGGCTTACACCCTAAAATATGTACAAAATGTGTAATCAAGTGCCTGCTGACTTACCGATATTTAGCCAAAACAGCAGCCTTACCTTGAGAATTCTCCGTCGTATGTCCACCTCCTTTTCAACTGTTGAGTCCTCAAAAATTTGCAAGCGAAAGTTGCCTGAAAAGAAAATATTTTTTTTTTCTTTTCAGTCAGTCAATTTCGGCAGGGAGTACTGACACCAAATTTTCACATTCTTTTTTTATCGGTTTTATTGATGCTTAAAGGCCAACTGCACTCAAAATTTCAACCTCTTGGAAACGTTATTTACGTATAGTCTGCCTAAAAATACTGCAAGATGCAACATATGAGAGCTGAAGTACGCGTATCCGCGGTGCAAACGACTAATAAAAATCGGAGATTTTGAAACCGAAATTGAGAAGAGCGCGGCCATTACGGCGAAGCTGAAGTGACGCTCCAGCTGGCCCAGCCGGCAAGCGAGCGGCCGCACGTGGCCGGCCGGCTGGAGAAAACCTGCGCACAACGCTCCGCCTTCACCGCAATTTTAGGAGAAGCACGCCCAGTGGAGCTCGACCGGTTCCCCTGGCTGGCCGTAGGAAAAAGCACAGGGCTGGCCGCAGTGTCACTTCTGCTTCGCAGCTGTTTGCGCGATCCAGCAGCAGGTGCAGCGTCGCCTGCGACGGAGCTATTTTAACTGCTTCTAATTAATTAATTACACATTTCACGGGGCTTCCAGTCATGTCCCGGTTGGTTTGGCGGTATGTACTGTACGTTCAAATTGAATTTGGCCGAGGTGAAATTTGAGTGCAGTTGGCCTTTAATGGCCCACCAATCCTCAAACAGCACTTTAAATTTTTGAATGTACGATAATTAGGTACATAGAATGGTCTGAAAATCGCCTGTTTCGGTTTCCACTACTTTGAGACCAGAGGGCGCAAGTGGCAGAACCATGCCTCTTCCTCACTGTTCTTTGCGGATGTCAAAACCATACGGAGACTGGGGGAGGTACTGTTTTGACCACCCCGCCGCCAAAGCTGAGCGGCTGAGCAGCCCTAAATTTTTTGTTCAGGCCTACCATCATGGTGGGAATTCGATGACCGCTTTCAATAGAGGCAGGGAGGGCAATTTCTATTGCGATTCTAGGCTATATTGTCAGATCATTTCCTGAATGTGAAACTTTGTCCTTTCTAAGGGTGCCATTTTGGCGAGCGGTTAACCTGCAGCTCTTTCGTGAATGCTGCCAGCGCCTTGTCATAGCTCGCTGAGCCCTGCTTGTGAAACAATGCCACAAGTTCTCGCCAAAACACTGGAGACACTTGGAAATGTCACTTCTTTTCCTTATCACGAGATGACGTCCCACTAATGTCCATTAGCTTTAGTAACAAGCATGAACTTAAACTGAACAGATAAAAACATACATTCAAACAGTTACCTATTCAAAAAGGATACAAACAGGACGAAGATGAAGTTGCATTTGAATTGTGCGTCAAGTTGTTTACATGGTACAGTCAAACCCGAATATAACGAACCTGGATAGAGTGAATTATGCTACATATCGAACAAAAACAAATCAGTTATGAAAATACATTCTAAACATATCCCTCATAACGAAGTTCACATCGGATCAAGTATCGAACTTGGCGAATCTAGAATTGCCGCCGAAATGCATGGTCTCACAGCGGTAATTGAGATTTGATTGGCCGCGGGTGAGACGTTGAGCCTCACATGGAGCGGCGTGACGTCCGACACTTTTGGTAATTGAAGCCGAGTGGAAAGCCGGGCTAATAGAAAATGGATCATGACTGCAACTGCACACAACACGACGGGACTGTAGAAATCCCTCTGGGATTTCCCGAGTGTTGTCGACGACCAGGTTACTGTCCCTGTGAGCCCCTCTGATGCAGACACCGTCGTCGATGTCATGGCAGCTGGTGCTGTTGAAAGTTTCAAAAGAGGCAGAGGATGTCACGAATGAAAGCCGTCCAATGCTCAATGAAGAGCTTTCGGCAGTTGATATGCTCAGACATTAGTTGATATGCTCAGACATTACTGCTCCGATATTGAAGGACATGGACTCGAATGCTGTGCTAGTTGACGCCGCCAAAATGAAAGTGAAAACTAGAATCATTTCTTTTTTGTGAAGTAGGCAGTTGAGGTGGAGAGTAGCCTTATTGCTTGCAATAAATGGATTGTTCTGTGTATGGTAACGACATACTTCATATTGTGTTGGTTACCGCATGCGGGGACGGGGGGGGGGTGTCTGTCCCGCGTAATGCGAACTCGTAACAAAAAATTCGTTATCGGCGGGTTTCGCTATATTGAACTAATTGTGGTGCATATGACAGTTCGCTATAACTGGGTTTCACTGTAGACAAGTTAACACATTGCCAGCTATTCAGTTTTCTATGCAGTTACACTGTAAGAGCTCAATCTTGGCACAAATGTTTTTTTTTTCTTTTCATTACCTAGCTTTGTAAAGAAACTATCAATGAAGTTTTACTGTAACTGTCAATGGTTATATGAGTAACCTAAAAAGAAAATAACGTCTAGTAATGCACATACATGTTTTCTTAAGTTTCTCAAATGACAACGGAATTTACAGGGTTGATACACAGAAATGTGTATGCTACACTGCATTCAGGAACAAAATAGAAAGTCAAGAAAACTCACAGACAATCACCACAAGGTGGCACCCACAGCTGGTTGTTGGTGAAGAGCGGGGTTTTATCCAGAATTTCGATTTTGGAGGGGGGGTATCGAAATTCTCCTGGGGGAAATGTTGGGGGGGCCGTTGGGGGGGTGGGAGGGGGGGTGAATTCCCAGGTGGGGTGCTCATGGTTGGGGAATCATTTTTGGAAAGTGTCGAAAACCTTTCTGGGGGTGCTAGGGGAAGGGGGAGGGGGGGGTGTATAAATCCCTGGTGAAGAGGGCTGATTAATCTCAACAAGCTCTAAAAGGTGAAAAAAAATCCCCAGAAAGGCACATGCCATGTGTGTATATGTGGGTATAAGCCACAAGGCAAGCCCTCCAAATATATCTAGCAATGTATGCGGCAGTTCTGGCGGTCTGGACGTCAATCTCCTATGCAAATACTTCAGTTGCAGGTGCCCCATCGGAACATGGTTCGTGTGCATGCCCTGGGTGTGGGTCTTCATTAGCAGCAGCACACTGCCTCGCACAAAGAACCCCCAGACAGCTGCGAGATGTAAAAGGAGGGGATACAAACCTCTCCTCAGAGGGACGTTGCACTGTGGACATGACCCAGAACCCTTGACGAACAGCAGCTCAACGCAGTTGTCACACAGGGCATGGCCACACACGTTGACCATGAGCCTCAACGACGGGTTGCGGTACTTCGTGGTCCGGCATCGTGGGCACGCGAGCTCTTCCATGGTGGAAACTGTAAATGTTAGGCAGAAATTGCCATACCACGTCGAACCATTCTTTAAAACTGATTATTGTGCTGGGAGAAATAACCCGACAACGTTACAGGCCCAAGAGGGAAAGAATACAGTTAATCCTGTAATTCCATAATACATTAACTGGCAGCTACTCCTTATTCACATATAGGCATCAGCTAAAAGCAGCGAATGCAATTGCTTAGAGCCCATTGGACAATGCAAAGATTCTAGGAGGTTTCACTACCCAATCGCGACCTTCAAGTTGATCGTAACGCACCAAACGACATAGTAGTAGCTGAGTGCGTTATATAGACCTCGTTTTTTGTGAGCATATTTAGTCCGTAGATTACTAAATTACAGCTGTAGATTAACGCCAACACATCCACCCTTATCCGACAGGGGTACAGTGAGTCAGTGGAATGCGAAGTCCAAGTTGTGCCATTCGTTAAACAATTATTCCACTCCACCTCCAACTGCCAGTACAAGGACCGAGAGTACAAGGTATGCCAGTACAAGAATAATGTGAACGATGTTACAACATCGCTCTACAGCATCGCTCACATCGTCCGCATTGCACTATATAACAGATTTTTTTTCTGGTGAAGTGACTTGCAGTACCCATTTCTGGTTAATTTAGCGACACCACATGAACAATTAGGAGTAATTCTTACACAAAACGACTTTGAGGACTCGATGTTATAACGAACAGGTGTACAAAAAACAGACAAGAAACGCCGTATTTACCTGCGGTTTACTCTTCACTAATGTTTCTACAGGCGAAAAACCTGTTACACTTGTGTCACGCGCACTTAACGTATTCAAATACCAACTCCACAGCTCGCGCTCCACAGTTCACTGTCGGTACAAAACCAAAACGACATCCACAGAGCGGCAAAAACGAGCCGGCCTGCGTCCCTGCGTATGCATGCATGCATGCACATGAACAAACGGTGCTGGACACTTTTAGAAACTCGGACAGCACACAAATAAAAATAATTACAATATATAAGAGATTATTTCATTTCGTAAATTTAAAAGGAAAATTATATTTTGTACATAAAGCAAGATGCTGCTGGTGCAGTTGTCGTACCGGTCGTACCGCTATGTGTCGCCACGTGTTGATTCTCGTGTTGCTTTGCTAGAGTGTACTAGAAGTTTTAGAGTGGCCCGAGCGGCGGCCTCTCCCATTGCTCCGCTGGGTCGACTTTCGCGCAGAAAATAAAACCGGAATAGCGGCGGCGCTGCTGTCGTCAACCACTGAACAGCCGGCGCTCCCCGGCACTAGCTCCCAGCCTGCGCGCGGCAATATTTGCGTTGCTCGCTGCGGTGTTTTGCGCTTGCGAAGCTGATTTATTTTGGATTATGAAGTTTAACGCGCCGGCGCTACACAGGCGATGAGGCAAGCGGTACTGGAGGGCTCCGGATTAATTTTAACCACCTGGGGATCTTTAACGTGCGCCGAAATCTCGAAGACACGGCCGTTTTTCGCTTTTATCATCCATCACAAAAGCGGCCCAGCCGCGGCCGGGAATCGAACCTGCACCTTTGGTCAGCTGATTTAGAAAGTAGACGCAGAAACGTTATGACTCCGCTTGAACGATACTTTCTCATTTTTTATGCATTTTCTGAAAACGCTAATTGTTGATATACAGTCCCCTCTCGTTAACTCAAAGTTGTAAAATTAACTCAAAATTTTGAGATAAGTGCAGAGTTTCAAGTTAAGTCAAATGCAGAAAATTTGTAGCCAGGTCCCTGAAATAACAGCTAGTGGAGCTAACAAAAGCACTATTGCACAGGGGAGATTTCGTAATGAAGGCAAACTTAATTTGCAGGAAAAAAAAACTTTTATTATTGCAGAAGAAAGAACTGTGTTGCGCTCGGCTGTTTCGCGTTCGCATCTGCACCCCAGAAAAGCGTACCCGAGCTCCTCAATGCATCGCATGAATTGGTGCTCGCCACCGCTACATTTTACCTTGTTACAAAGCAGACACAGCATGTATGTTGTTTCTGCCGTTGCACGTATGCACTTCTGGAGGCTCCTCCTCGTCCGCATGATCAGCTGCGTCGTCCACAGCAATGATGTACGCGCCAGACAGCATTCCGCTAACGGGTACGCGTAGTCCGCGTAAACTTGCACTTGATCATTCGAACGGGGACCTTATCAGCTGCCTGCAGCGGACTTTGCCTTTTGTCCTCTCTGCCAGTATTTCGAGACATCCGTGGTCCTCCGAAAAAGCGTTTCGAGGTAAAGAGGGCAAATGCTTTGCGCCTATGGGAGGTAAACACACTGTGAGAAAAAGTTTCGAGAAAATATTTTCAGATAGCAGAGTTCGAGTTAACGAGGGATTAATGTGACGGACAGGCACCAGGAATGTTTTTCCCTTCCCTTCTTGACTCTGCGCATGAAGCAAAAGCGGTGGCGCACATATAGGCTGCAAAAAGTTTGTTTTTTTACGTTCTCATTTGGAACGAAAATACCAAGAGACTTCTTCTGGGCTACCCCTGCCGTTGATGCTTGTACTGTCGTTAATGGGCTTTCTTATTTTATTAACCTGCTATGTCGCATATTGCAGGCACTTGGTAAGGAAGTGTGTACTGAAAACGAAGTACCAAGTCTGAATCACCAATCCTGCATGCCAGGGGAAGATGCCGCTGTGTTTACTACCTCTTGAATTTTGGGCGGGGGGGGGGGGGGGGGGGGGAGGAGGAGGGGGGGGGGGGCTTTTGAATTTTTCCGTGCATTCTTGAAAGTTTATTAGCGATCTCTAGGACGTTTTTACCAGTTGCTTCAGCAACAAGGAGCTCCACCATGACAGCGTTATGGATGTGCCGCAGCCCTTATTCACAGCAAACCCCTTAACGGCGTTGGTTGCGACCAGCACGTGAGACATTGACAGCAAATTTGGTTGGTTTCTGTATACATTGTGGCACGGATTCATTTCTATATAAAATGTTTAATCAAGTTCCGTGATTACATGCGAAGGTGGGAGCAACACCTTAAACTTAGCCGTCGCTAATGATCGAGGGCGAGTTATGAAAATGCGTGGGGCAAAATGTCAATTTAAACCTCCATGTTAGCGTTATTCCTAAACCTTTACCTGTGTAGACTTTGTGCATGATTTCCCGCGTTACATTTCATTTTCTGGGCTATCGAAAATGAAAACAAAATGTGTATTTTGTTCCAGTTCCGTTTATTTGAACCTCCATGTTAGCGTTCTTGAACCTTTACCTCTATAGTAGACGTGGTATATTTCATTGTTGTCGCGGTCAATATATTTTCTGATCTATGTTTTGCATTTGCTTTATGTGCGTGTAATTATATCATCAGCATACTTGTGAATTAAATTTGTGTTAATTTGATTCAACTCTTTTTTTGACCTAATCAGGTGAAAGGTGGTGCGATTAATAGAGCGTTGCGGGAATAGTTCTATGAAGGACGGTCATTGGGACAACTGAGCTAACCGCTCGGCTAACCCCTTTTTAGTTAAAAGGATACCTCGCTGGCGCGCGTCATTTTCTGATCGGCCACCACGGTGACCCGTAATTATCCCAAGCGGGCCACTGCTTAAATACTGCTGTAATAACAACTCACGCAATAAAAAACAAGCGCAGCTTATGATATTAACCAACATAACTGCAGTCCGAGCGTAAATTTCAAGACAATAAATAAAAAAATTATCTGAGAAGCTATCATCCCAGTCCTCATATATATTTTTTCATGTCATTTGCGTCGACCAACTATGTCCATCAAGCAGCACAATAAGGTCACAATCATAAAGTAATCATGAACTGGATCATACCAGGCAATTTCACGCAAAATACTTTTTTATGAGAAATTGAAAAAGCGAAAATGTCGCTGCAATTACTTTATCTACAATCCGCTACGAATGCTGCAAAGGAAAATCCGTAACTTTCCTTGTTGTTGTCGAGCGGGAAAGGCAAAACTAACGCAAAATGAGCTGCAGCGTTGGTTTTTCATTTCATTACCCACAGTCCACT
The DNA here is from genome assembly GCF_048455015.1 of Haemaphysalis longicornis. Classification (NCBI taxonomy): domain Eukaryota; kingdom Metazoa; phylum Arthropoda; class Arachnida; order Ixodida; family Ixodidae; genus Haemaphysalis; species Haemaphysalis longicornis. Next base: position 279,602,300 of record NW_027526295.1, on the reverse strand, counting down.
GTACCTACAGTATATTTAAGCAATTGGACGACCCGCAGAAGAAATTACGAGCGCTCCGCGCGTAAAGCTGCAGCGTTTCCTGGCCCGCGCACGGCCGTGCGCGCGGCCAGCCGCCGCTTTCGCTTTCAGTTGTCGTTGACTACAGCGCCGCCGCTATTTTCTGCGCGAAACGAGCACCTCTCCGGGCGGCCGGTCGGGCCACTCTAAAACTTCTAGTACACTCTAGCTTTGCGCTCCGGCTGATGTGCGCCTGAGCCAAGTTTTGCGAAGATTCTGATTCTGCGTTTAATTCCTGCGTGGAGCTCGTTGCCTGATGGCGATCACTCTCTACAACTTGTTTGAAGCTGCCTTGTTATGCGTCAATGCCATCGCAGTTCTTCACGAGAAACGATTCCTCGACAAAAGTAAGGCTCGTCCCATAAGCTCCCGAGTTACGACGATCCGGTGTAGCAGAGACTGTTTGCGTCTAACTCTTCGTGCTTGTTCGCTGCAGTAAACTGGGGCAGAGAGCAGGCCGCACACGGATTTGAGCCAGGCGCCAAGTCTCAAATCATCAACCTGATCCATTCTGTGCGAACGGTGATGAGGAGTAAGTATCGCCGGCTAGTGTTCGTTGATGTTTGGTGCCTTCACTGCTGCTGAGTATTATGGCGAATTCAACTTGTTGCACTGTAGCATATATTTTTGATATTGTGGGGAAATTCATGTTCGCTGGCGATATCTGTTGCACAGCGCTTCCTGAGGGTCGTCAGGTAACGTGTGCGAGGCATGAGATCGTGTCGGATAAACGAGGTTTTTAATGCATTGTTTGTATACTAGCGACACTAGTTTATTAAGGAACTTCGCTGGGACTCGACTTGTCCGTGGTAAAACCCGGGTTGTCGTAAAACTCGGGGCCGGCAAAGGAAAGTATGAAATACACCTGTTTTAGCCAAAACACATCCACCGTTTTAACCAAAACATAGTTCTGCTGCGTTCATTTGGATTCGCATGCCGTACGTCCGGTTTTGTTGAACCGTGCCTGGTTTGGTTGCTTCTCCAATCGAAGCTCCAACCGTGGCTGATCTGGTTGCTTCTCTAACGTGGAGAAGTAGAAAATGCAAGTGGACCTAAATTCAGTTTCCATAAACTTCACGCCGGGGACGCAGAAGCCTCAAAGACCAAGACTGCCCCCCCCTCCCATTCCTCCACCCTCAAGTGCAGGGGGCTTCGGAAAGGGGGCTTGAGCCTCCCCAGTACTCCAAACAGAGGGGCCAGCACCCCCCACCCCTGGTCTTGGCATGATTAGACAAATCATGGCCCTAAAACAAAAAACTGTCTGGAGTGGTCCAAAGTGTCCGACCCATCTGCCAAGGAGGTTAATCATTACTTAATTCCCATTTCGCCTTGTTTGTTTTTCTTGTAACTTGTCACTGATGCATAACTATCACTAGAGTTTTGCTGTTTTGTAACGACGAGTGATTTATTTCCTTACCGTAATTTTATTCAAATCATATCAAATCTTTATTTGGACATAAATGCATATGCCGACGGGGAAAGGCAAAAGGAAATTAAAACGTTTCCTGACAGAGCTGTTTGCACATGCGACAGCAGTGTACGAACGTATTGTCAATCAACTATATGGATGTCGACTGTATCACGCATGAAGGCGTACAGTGCTGTTGGAGTGTCACGCAGAGGGTATGATTGCTCTTCACTAACTAAACAAATAATAACTTTAATTACTATAATGAGTAGTATGTTTGAAGTGGGTAAAGAGCTGTTACTTAAAGATTTGTGTTTGGTTCAAGATGCAGTTTGAAAATCTAGGGCAAACCTCTGTGGAATAAAAACTATACATTTCAGATACCAAAAAAAAAAAGAATGGCCTAGTTTCTAGAACCACAAAATAATCATCATGCATTGGCTTGAGTTCCCCCCCCCCCCCCTCCTCCTCCCACCTTTGAAACACTTCTGAGGCCTCTGCCCAAGTGGCGCAGTGGTGACGCGCTTCGTTTGTAGAAGTGTCTGTATACCCATGTTTACAAAGGCCTAGATTCCCCCGGTTTCGTTTCTATCTGTAATGTTTGCAATGAAATCGAAGTCTCTTGTATTGTGTAAATGTTTAGGTAGACATTTCAAACCAGCTAAAAATGAAACTTTAAACGGCGTTGTATGTGTCCAGATTATCATTCCATCTGTTGTGGCCATTTTCTGTTATTGCTAGTTTGCGTTTGCCACTTTGTTTTAAAAGGTATTCCTTATACTTTAAAACACGTTTAATTTCAAAGTCACGAGACAGGGTGATGCTATCTTGTAATTTCAGTTATGTGGGTGGTTTATTTCTGATGATGCTTTAACAACGTATTGGAACAAGCAGTTGGTCCTTGTTCATTGGCGACCCTGAAGCGCAACAAAAATTAGATGATGACTGCATACAAGGACAAGTACCTGTCCTTCATTTAATTTTTGTTGCACTTCATGGTCGGCGGTGGTGCTGTTCAGGATGAGTTGACACCCATTTCAGTGTCGCGTTCAAATTGCATACGGAGCTGCATATCCCATGATGTTATTTCGGTGTTCTAATATGCACTTCTCTTTTCTTTTCAGTACCTCTCATCTTTGTTAACATCTTGATCATCATATTCAAGTTACTACTAGGATAATATGGCTGTTGGCGCTGCCACAAATTTTGATTTGGAGCACATTGAATGCATTGCACATCTGTTTTCTTGGCGGCAATAAATTTCTTTTCTGTTTTTATGTATCTTGGGAAAGCATATTTTAGGCTGAAAGCTCTATACAACATAAGAAATTATTGTGCCGGATGCTGCTTGCTCAATGATGAATGCCCTTGTGCTTCAATACTGGTGACTCGGTGAAGACGGTGACATTGCTGCTTGCAGTGGCACACCTTTCCTCGAGCTCTACTGGCAAGTGCTGTTCATGCGGTGTTGCAATATTACCGAGTAAATAGCCTGCTCGTCTACGCTCAAATTTTTTCCCAAGTTGCATTATGCAATCTAATTTAACACAATACTGGCCACCACATTTACCTGGTTAATTTGAAAATGAATAAAAGCAATTTTCTTCAATGTAGGGACAAATCTGATATGTGACCAGCAAGTGCAATTTGTGGAATTGACATAACATGCAACACTAGCAATAAAGACATTAACAAGTACTTAATTAGTTGATAGCAGTTATTCATCCGAAACCGTACTGAAATGTTGCACATCTGGGGTGGTTCTGGTCATGGGCATCAGCAGGGGGTTGCAAAAGGAGCACTTGCTCCTCCCAAGCCACACCAGAACAATGGCCCCTTCCCCCCACAATGCAGCATGTTTGCCCGCCTCGACACAAAGTACTGCCGCCGACCATGGTTCTAGTGCATGCTTCCACTACACCATTCTTTATTCAAGTTTCTCTCCTGCACCAAGAATCCTATGATACCCGAGAACTCTTACTATGTGGACCCTCCCTCTTTTCACCGAATTGCATTGTTTGGACTCAAGTGGTCTAGCACAAGCAGCTTAGAACAGTGGGCCTGCTGCTTTCTAACATGACCAGTACAAAATTCTTTTGAATACCCGCTACAGGACCAAGGCATTCCCCATTTTAAGGGGCCATGCAGACAAAATACAAGTTTGTTTTGTTAAAAAGATTTGGGGTTTATAGTGCCCCCAGCGCTTGTTCGGAAGTAAACGATGTTTTATTCACTTAGAAATTTGATTAATCAATTTAAGTCGAAATTTTGACTCTCCCGCCAAATCGTGTTTTCATGACGTCTGCAATGACCTCACAAGAACAGGCCTTCAAGCTAAACTTTGTGTGCTGCGGCAACGTTTATAAACGTTGTGTTGCAGAGCCTTGTTTACCTTTAGTCAACCTAGATGGCGCCACCATACCGCGGAGGACTGTTTTCTGCCTTTGCTTTTTTTTTTGGGGGGGGGGGGGGGGGGGGGAGAGGGGCGTATTTGTAGCTGGCTTGTTTTAGTTAGGGTAGACTAGAAAATAACCGTTTCGTGAAACATGGTGCTCGCTCGACAAATATGGTCACGTAGACACCGTCCAGTGCTGTCTGAGAGAACCCCAAAGCGCCGCAGTGCTTTGTAGCTAAAACAAGCATGGTGCGCGCAGTACCTGGCAGTACCAACAGCAGTACGCATCGGTACTTCTATGTTTACGTGTACTTTCGTAACTTCTACTGTTTACCCCACTATTCTTACTGCTGTAAAAAGAATGTGCCTGAAATTGACGCGCAAATAGCTCGTTCGGTAAGCTTATAAGCCCTGCCTAATTTGCGTTCGCTTTTGCCAGCCTCAGGCAATCGCAGAGCTGGCACATATGACATCAAACGTTCTGTTGTGGGAAATGAGCTTGTCGTCGCATGGCCATTCCTTTCTTCTTAATTATGTAGCTTATTTGAGTGACGTTTACATTAAAAGTGCTGTTAGTGTGATTCTAACGAGGTAATCTTTTGAATGAACTAAACTTGTGTTTTGTCTGCATGGTCCCTTTAACGGGCCATGCAGGCAAAACCCATGAGTTTATAAAATAACGAATTTATGTTACTACTTCGTGTAGCCGGTCAGCGCTGCAAAGTTCAAAAAGGGCGCGCCAAAGACTCCAGTGCTTGGTTTCGGCCACCTCGGAGAGGTGGCGCCACGTCCGCAGTTTTTGGAATTGGGGCAGGCGCGAAGATTTAATTTGCCCGGTTTTGTGTAGGTTGAATGATTCAAAATTTAACTTCTCACGGATATAGAGTTCGTTTTTGAAGCTCTGAGAAATGTAGCACCTAGTTCACTTCGAGGCTCGTTCAGGAACTGCAGCAATGATGTATTATCTCTTCGCAATACACGGTTTATGTGCGTGTGTGTGTGGTTGAAGGGGGGGGGGGGGATATGTAGAATATCGAAACACACGTTAAATTCTAACACTCATTTCGGTTATTTTGTAATGTGCAGAATGCTTAGCGTCTTAGTTAAGTTCTAGAGCTTGGAAGAAAGTAGAGGAGCCGGCGTCATTAGCTGTTCAGGGGCGTCACAAACCAACGTACAAACTACGCCAGTGACGTCTAAGGGCTCGGTATAGGTTCAACACGATTTAAGGAGTGCCGGACTCCGATAGAATCAGTAATTCCGGTTCATAATATTTTCCCTTGAACAGAACTGGAGATGGGAAATAAAAAAAAATCTGGGACAAAGAAAGGACTCGGGCAGCAACATGGCAGGAGTGATTGGAGGAAGAAGCCTTCGCCATGCAACGGATGTAGATATGCTGGTGCTGGGGCTGCTGGTGCTGCTGCTGCTGACGACGATGATGATCAATTTATTTCGCAGGTATTGCGCGATAGCTTATTAATAAAGAATCTACGAACTCTAAAAGAACTTGAACCCGTGACTCGTGCACTGAAACACCTAAGCATTTACTTCCACTCAGGGGCGTAGCCAAAGGGGGTGGGGGCACACCTGGCACGTGCCTTTCCCTTTTTCCAACGAAATTTTTCAAGCCGGGTTTGCGTGCGGTGGAAGTCGCCTGAAAGAACCTCCTCAAGTCGCATGCAGGCGCGGAGCATGCAGTTTTAAGGACATCCTCGTTCACGCAAAACTGAAAACAGACTTTATTAAACGGGCTCATGAACTGAAACCCTTCCCGTTCCACCGAGGTATAACGGGTAAATTAAATAACTGACTGAAAACAGACTAAACTGAAAACAGGCTAAGCCAACGTCTGATCCCTGTGGCCGGTCCGCATGCTGTACATGTAAACATATACGGCCGGGCAACGCGCGGACATCGGCCGGCTCCTGCTGCATTTCGTGCCGAATGCGCCGAGCTGTGCCGGAAACCCGCCACGAGCCGATCGAGGCGGTCGTGCTGTTTCGCTGACTGCGAAACAGTAAAACGGAGAAACAGCAGGAAAAGCTTCATGTGGACATGCATGGGTCTGGATTTTTTGTCATTGTATTTACAATGGCACAAAGTGTAATAACATGACAGACCATGTCACTGTATTTTGTTCAGTCAGCTACCAATCCTTGCTGTGTTTATTTGCCTATCGACATCCCCTTTCACTGGATACTGCTGTTCAATAAAATCTGTTGTATGAAAAGCATTGCTTTCTGTCCATCCTGTAGTGCCTCCAATTATCTTTATTGCGGAGCTTGGTCTTTTTTTTTGGCACTATTTCATTGCATCCTTGGGCACCCTCTTGGTTTGAATTAGCATTCTGTATTTGCCTAGCCGAAATTTTACTCAGACAATGTCTGTTCGACGAAACAGCTAGAAATAGAAAAGAAATTTAAGAAACGTGCAAGAAGGTCAACACTCTACAGCGCTGCAATAAGGTTCTCTGCTGAGTGTACCACCTAGTGACGGTGCGAGCACCGAAAAATAACTAAAAGACGATAAATAGCATAGACAACTAAAACACGCACGTTCGCTTGCTTCACTCTCCTATTTACGAATGTGCCGCAAGTATACATCCGAGTGCAATTTGAAGGCTATCACAGGAGCGCAACTCGTTCAAATGAAGCAGTCTAAACACAAGCTTTAGCAGATCTTCCTGCCAATTTCGTTATCGTCGTCGTAGATAAAAGGCAACCAAGTAGTATGTATTGATCACAACGAATGTATAGCTTAAAAAAGAAACGGTGGCAAGTTGGGCGTAGGGGGCATTGTTTCAGCATGGAACAGCCAACAATAGAGAGAAGAGAACGCAACCCTGATTTTCATGGTTCCAAAACGAACCACTAGGCCCCTGGCACTCTTGGCCGGTCGATCCTCGCGCGATAACCTTCAAATCCTGCCCTACAGCTGCATAGCTGTATAGAAAAATTATTCGTCCCTATCCTTGGGGGCAGGTAAAACACGCGAATCTTGATGGTTAACGCACAACGACAACTGAGGCCTTTGTCCCTTGTTGGCCTCCACTTCCGCCTGACGAATTTCTGGGTCCGTACGCCGCTCACGATTACGCTCACGATTACGCTCACGAGTGTGTACCCGCACTACCGCCTGCTCTTCGGCCGAATGATTCAGATGTGGCGTATTCATATACTTGCAAACGTGAATTCAGGTCATCATCATAATCATCATCTAAGTACCTTAAAGGGGCCATGCAGACAAAATACAAGTTTGTTTTATTCGAAATATTTGGTGTTTTATGCTGCCCCCTGCGTTTGTCCGGAAACAAACGATGCCGTATTCACTGAGAAAGTAATCAATTTAGGTTACAATTTTGGTTCTCTCGCCAAATCGTGTGCTCTCGTGACGTCTGCCATGAAGTTACAAGTGATTCAAACAAACTTCCAGTGCGTCATTAGACTCACTGCCGTGGGCGTGTCTTCTACTCTGCGACCCGCTGATTCGCGCTGTTTTCCAAGTTTTTAACGTGCACCATCCAGCCCACTTGCTTCCCGTTCTAAGGCTCTGCAGCCTTGCTTATCGTGGTCCTCTAAGGTCCTATTGTCCTCTATGGTCGTATGGTTTTCCCAGATGGCGTTACCATACGGAGCCGCGGACCGTTGAACGCCGTTGCTTTGTTTTTGACCGTATTTGCCCTGGCTTTTTCTTGTTACGGTAGAAAGTAATCGTTTCGTGAAACATGTGGTATGCTTGACAAACAGGGTCACGTAAGACAACGTCGCTTACGCCAATCGGTGATGTGCAGGTAAAACAGGCATAGTGCGCCCAGTACCAACAGCAGTGCACATCGGCACTTTTATGTTTCCGTCTATTTTCGTAACTTTCATTGCTTGCCGCACCATTATTACGTCTGTAAAATGAAGATGCATTACATTTAAGCGCAAATAGCTCGTTCGGCAAGCTTATAAGCCCTGCCTAATTTGCGTTTGCTTTTGCCGGCCTCGGCCAACCGCACAGCTGGCCATATGACATCATTGGTTCTGTTGCGGGAAATAAGCTAGTGGGTCGCATGGCCATTTCTTTTTTCCCTAATTATATGACTTGTTTGAGCGAAGTGTGGGCTAAAAGTGGTGTCAGTATGATTCTGAGGAGGCAACCTTTCGAATGAACTAAAGTTGTGTTTTGTTTGCATGGCCCCTTTAAGGTGGGCTTTACTGTTAGTGTTTAGGATACACACATCGCACGTTCTTCAAGTCAGTTATTTCACTTGAAAAACAGTGCACAAAGAAGGCTGGCCGTTCTTCTTCCTCCCTCACTTTTTTTTGGTCGAGCGCCCCCAACCTTTATCGAAATACAGAGGACAGAGATGGGGATAAGAATGAGAATGAGCGGTGGGTGGCCATCCTAGTCCGGTAGGCCGCGTGCCCTCGCAGCCGTTCTTGCCCGAGAGATCAAGAACTGGTCTTCAGGCCGGCTGCTACGTAGACGTCACCCCGAGCTGACCACTGACTACGTTTGCCACTCCCTTCAGTGTCTCCTCGAACTCCGCCCGGTGGAACCAAAAGTGCGTCACTTCGGACACGTCCGAACCCAGGATTCCTGCCCAAGCGCCTCCGCGGAGAGCAGCGCCTTCTGTCGGCGTGTGGCGGCGCGACGCTCCGTAACTGAAGGGAGCGAAAAATGAAAAATCAATAGCTCCTCACCCAAACCAGTGAGCTAATTGCTCTCCCGGTTGTATGCAGAACAGCTTTCACTCTCCATTACTGTATATTTTCAATCATGTAACTCAAACGATGCGTGTTACCTGGGCATATAACTTTTTGTCAATGGCGTCTATGGGCAGTCTCTGGAAAATGGACCACTTGGCTCTCTTAAATCGAGCACTGTGTCGCTGCAAGATCAGATATCCAATTGCTCTCCCGGATTTGAGTACTACAGTATGTTAACTTCAAGACGCCATAAAATTCCACGTGATTGGTTCGCAGAAAAATGTTACTGGGCACTTTTTGTCTGGAGTCTGATGCCAGGTTAGAGAGTGGGAACGTGTGGTGCCCTCTCTCGTAGTGGCCGGCATCCTCTACAGCTCCCATAGCCTCCGCGGTCGGCTGCCGGCGGCAGCCGCCCCGCTCGGCTCCGGTCTTTTCGGTGCAGGACGTTTCGGTACAGTGCGTTTCGGTACGCTCTTTCCGGCGCACAGACCTTTCGGGACACGGGCGTTTCGGGACACGGACCTTTCGGGACACGGGTGTTTCGGTACAAAGGCGAATTCCGGCATGCGCTGTAGGCTGCGCGCGTTGTTTACGTGGTGGTTGCGAGCACGCAATTCGTACCTAATTATTACAGATGTTCTTGTTCGCAGTTCTGCGTTATTTTAGGCCAGCAGTTGGTTGTGCGGCCTTGCCAAAAAAAAACTTTCGTTTATTTGTTGAATATTAGCTGGGATATTTGTAGCATTTATAAAACCTAACTGTTCATTATTCTTTTTGTAGCGACTTATTAAGTATTTTATATAACAAATCAGTGACAGTATCACCGTATTTCCTCGGTCGTGTTTTGACGACTTATTATCGCTTTTTTTTTTTCAAAAATCAATGAGAGTAACTATTTTATTTTCACACTTTGCGGATCCCCTACGACAAAGGCTGCGGAAATGAGGGCCACTGCGCGGGAAAAGGAACCTGTGCCTTTTTAGACCGCTAAATGATGTAGGGCAATTTCTCGGCATTCCGCATTTGTATGCGTTGGTTTTTTTTTTTATAACGCAAGTGCTTAACAAGGCGTTTTTAGAAATGCATTACGGAAGGTATGTACCTATTATATTCGTCATACCTGTCACCCTCTCCATCTATGCTCTTTCCCCCTTGCCCACCCCCACACAAAGTAGTAGGCCAGAGACTATACGATCAGGCCGACCTCTCTGTGTTTTCTTTCCATGCAATAAATTACTCTCTCTCTTTCTTTTTTTATCGCCGCACGCTTCCGTCCCGGCTTCGTTGTTAGCAGGGGCTGCGGCGGGTTTGCATTGTTTGTTTTATCAGAAGTTGGAAATGCTTTTTAATAATGTTTTCTGCAGCATACGTACAGATAATTAACTTCTCAAGGACTACTCATTTGGAATTTTTCTAAGGAACAATGCAAATATATTTTATGTATTGGTGTTTTATTTCAAATATGCTTAATGTTTTTTTTTCGGCTCAACAATAATCACAAGTATTGACATTGCCAGCGGACTTAATTGTTTAGAACTCTCCTCTGCATTAACTTTGGCCGGGCGGCTGAATCGAAGAACAGAAAGACAGGCTGACAAACAGACCAAGAGAGAGACCAAACTTTCCGCGTTTAATGAGCCCCTCAACCGTCACGAAAAAAATAAAAAGGAAAGAAACCAAAGTGCCTTTTAATTAAAGCACATGTGCATTCGCCTTTCCTGATATTCTCTGTCACCCCGTCGTCGTTGCATTCGGTGTATTGAAGGACTCTGGTTCTACTCAAAAATAATCAGCGATCGCACTTACAGTGGCGTTGCTAAGGGGATTGACCAGGGGGGTGGGGGGGGGTTGTTGCTGGAGAACCAGCCTCCTATATCGGGGGTGCCATTTGTGCTTTTCCACTGTGCAAAGTGGGCGCCGAAAGCTTATAGACAACTGTTGCAGCTCTCGCCACATCAGCCGATTAAAAGTTCCTTCCTATTATAATGGGAGCAGGCGAGGAGACGTCTGCATCCAACAATGTCGGAAGTGTTATTATACCCGGCTTGAAGCCGTGGAGGCCAACGGGGCGAAAAAGGAGCGATTCCTGGAAAGGGGCGCCATCGGTATGACTAAGGCCCTTAGGTATGACGGCGACGCGCGGAAGGGTGCAGGGAGCAAGCCTGTTCCTTGAGATGGGCGACACTGGGGCGAATGAGACTGGCCATTGTGTCCTCGGGGGCTTCTTCGGTGGCTCTTTGTTGTGCAGTAAAGAGATTATGTCAGCTCATGGTGCATGTATAGCTATAGCACTGCCATGCACCCGGCCACAGAAACGACTTCGTCGGGACGGCCATCGTCGAGAACGAAAACTTGGTGGCACAACGTCACAATACCTTAATCGCTACCTTGGGACTCTCACTTTTGTGTACACGCATGGCCTGCGCTAGACAGAGAGGGGCTTTGTGAGATACCTAACGCGTTGAAAGGCTATCGGACGCGGCAGCAGGCTGACCCCAGTCACCACTGAGAAAGAAAGCTGGTTGTGAAACGTCGGCTTCTCCATTTATTGTACCATTGTTTGCAGTGTAATTACAGCTTTTCATTTGTAGCCTCCCAACCAGACAGGTCGCAGCCAAAAGTTTACCTTCACTGCATGTTGTGTGAGTCCTACAGAGGAACCAATTGGTAATGGGCCTACCCAATTTCCCATTGATTCCGCTGAACGACGATCATTTGTGACCCCACAAGCACGTGTGCATACGAACTTTTAGAGATATTCGAAGGCACGTCATCCCGCGGCTCACAAAACTTGAACAACATAGGCAGTTTTTTTTTCTTTTTTCGTACCACCGGTGTTGGGAGTCTAAGCTACTTTCTAGTAGTCGACCAAGTGATAGTAAACAAAAACAAAAGAAAAGTGATTATGAGCGAGCTCTTTAATAACAAAGTTTTACTCGCAAATAATTGCAAATCGGCACGAACAAACTGGGTGCGAGAGTACAAGCTTTCGCGTTTCAAAGGCCTTGGAGATTTTTAAAGGTCGATAGTCGTGCTCTTTTGTCTCAAACGGCATTTTAATCAAATGGTTTTGAAAAACGTTGTGTGTCAGCTCAAAGGTGGCATTTTAGTCAAATGGGGATCCGGACATTTCAGTGTAGGACATTTCGGCGCAGACATTTCGGTGGACGGACATTTCGGTGCACGGACATTTCGGGGGTCTAGGTCTTTTCGGTACAGGGCGTTTCGGTACGGTCTTTTCGGTACACGGACAGTTCGGTGCACGGACATTTCGGGGGTCCTGGTCTTTTCGGTACAGGGCGTTTCGGTACGGTCTTTTCGGTACACGGACGTTTCGGTACAGGACATTTTGGTACAGGGCGGTTCGGTACAGGTATTCGAGCGAGCGTTTGAGGCAGCAAAATCCGCGCCCGTTGTTAACATGGGAGTTGCAAGCACGCAATTCGAACGTGTTTATTACAACTGTCGTTGCTCGTAATTTTACGTTATTTTAGGCCAGTAAAAAGATAAAAGAAAGCACACCAAACAGGCGCTGAAAGTTTATTGACGAAACCACCATGTATATATAATACATCCATGGAACGGAAACAAAAGCCCACATATATGACATACTTTTCATGATGTCATACCTTTCACTTTTTTTTGGAAGCTCGCAGATACTGCAGATGCTCGTTTTTGGCGAGGACTTGTTTAAAGCGATAGACACATGAACGACCGGCGGATGCGATTCGCATGCGACTGATCGTTACGACTGATTGTTAGGACGGGTTTTGGCGGATCAGTCGCATGCGAATCGCATGCGCCGGTCGTACTTAGCGCCTGTCTTGCGTGTTTCTTTCTGTCCTTGTCGTCTGAGCTGTGGAATCATAACGACGACAATTGACTGCTGTTGCGGCCGTTTTCTAGATTTCCCTGGGAAGGCCGATATGAGTGCTCTTGTATTAAAACACGAAGGTTCAGGGCCTTTTATTCTTACAATTTTCGCATGCAGGAAAGTCTGGCACATCCTGCACTCCAGACGGACAGAAGGGTTTGCGTGTTGAGTCCACACAGAAAAGCTACACTTTTAAAATGTTTTGAGCGGGTTTCCAAGTTATCCGATGTAAAAGGGTTGAGATTTCGGCGAGTTGGTAATAATGCATCTAAAAAAAAACTGCGCGGAAATTAACGGGGTTCTCTGCTGTCTTCGTGTGTTTTTGTCCCCGTTAATTTGCGCGCAAGTTTTTTTTTTTTTTTTTGAGATTATCCGATGTGCCTGGAGTGGTAATATTACTGCGTAAGAATGTATATGTCTGCAGCAACAATAAGTGTCGAATTGGTCACGCTGGAACATGTAAGTGTTATAGTAGATTAAATGTAGATTGCTAGCTCCCAATTTTGTGAGGAATAATCGAAAAGAAAAATCACGAGACATTCCAGGTGAATGTGGATTACCAGCGAAGCTTGTCTTGGTACGTGACACGCAGGTGGCGCCAAATTTACCGGAAAGGTGTAAACAAATTTAATTTCTGTTGAAAGTTGACGATGGGCATCCTCAAGGAAGACATTTTATCCACGCACTTTTATTTTTAATTCTAGCGAATGAGCAGACGGTGCATCATATTAACTAGTCTACTGATGGTGCGGATCGAGTGTTGAGACGCATAAGCTTGAGGTCAAGAACGGCGAGTGACATTGGTGGTGACCGTGTACTGACAATGCCTACACCGGAACATTTTTTTTCGAACGCCCCACGGTAAAGAACGCCTCACTCTTCAGATACGTAACTTTTTGTTTGCATACATGCAAAATACAAAAAACACTATATATTCAAATGAGCTTCGCCTAAAAAATGTATTTGTCATGAGGCGGCTCGCTGTCGTTGTTTCGGAAGCCGGTTCCGAAAAGAGAGGGTGTGGGTAAAGCGGGGCTTAGGCGTTGCGCTGCTAAGCACAAGGACGCGGGTTCGATTCCCTGCTGCGGCGGCCGCTTTTCTAGTGGAGGCGAAAAGCAAGAAAGACCGTGTGTCCGGAATTTCGGCGCACTTTAAAGATCCCCAGGTGTTCAAATCCGGAGGAATCCACTGTGGTGCGCCTCATAAAACGTGAAGCGGGGATTTCCTCCTTTTGACCTAACGCTATTGCTCGTGACCCCCGCACTTCTTTATGTGTATCCAACATGAATGTTTACCAATTCACTCCAATTCGCGGATTTTATTCGGCCTTGTAACTGGAGTACCCATATTCGGGGTGATTTAAATTCAGAATTTTTCTACAATACGTTTCGGAGTTCATATACAGTGAGCACTCATGTTAGCGCAGTGTCCTTGTTATTCTTATATCGCCTCAAAGGCGTTCTGCTGTGGTAAATGGCGTGTTGGCAACGGGAATTCTTATTTCTAGAAAAACAAGAAAAACGGAAAAGAAAACAGTATATGTGGATACTTTTAAAACGAATAATTCTCGTGATTACCACGGGCTTGGAGGGCGACCGACAACATAAATTAATGAAGCCACCTAAGGTTAGGAGTCTTCATGCGATCGACATCGCTTGCAGGAAATGCAGTAAAATTTAATATTCATCAGACGCGATATCCGTGCAGTGAATTGCAGTTTTTGTTCTGCCATGAGGTGAGATCCTCATTTATGTGTAGGTTTGTTTTATGCGTTTCTTATGTTTAGCGTTCATTTTTATATACCCCGTTCACGCATTACTTGTTACACATGCTAAAACTTGTACTTGTGTCTTTTTTAGCTTACCTTACTCAATGCCTTATCGAGGAAACTGAGAGATAGTTATAAATAAATAAATAAATAAATAAATAAATATATCTAGAATATTACTCATATGGAAGCTAAGCCCTTAGTTGAAACACTAGTTACAAATCTTTATCTCTAGTGGTGTGTCCGTGAGTTCGCATCGTGCGGAAAGGTAATAATGAGCAGTGACAGAGGAATTCTAATGCTAATTATTGATACGTCACGATGTCATAAAATGAATAAATTCCAGAACTTCATTGAAGTAGTAAAGGTGACGCACCGGGAACATCGCTCGCAGGAACTGTTTTGAACGCGTTTTGAAATTTCATGCTTTCTGCTCACGTAATTAGATGCGTCCCTGCAATTTGAATCTTCTCAAAAGCCATTCAAGAATACCAAATTTCGGAAGAAAGAAACGGCGGCTGCTGCCGTAGCATTTTTTTACTCGAAAATATCGTTCCGCAGTTGTAGCTGTCCGAAATAAGTAATTATTATCGAATGCTTTTTTTTTTCTGGTGGTATGAAATGTGCGATAAACAGGAAAATAGCGTCGTAGATAGACATAAGCCGTATATCTAGTAGTTGTCGTGAATTACTTCGCAGCGGACAACCTTTCCAAGTTCCGCCAAAATCCTAACGCAGAGGGCATCCGCTTTCAGAGTAGAGGGCAGCGCAATGAACGGGACGAAGCAAAGACGAGACAAGCACAAAGCGCTTGTGTGTGTCTCGTTTTCGCTTCGTCCCAACTTTTGCACCAACCGGCTCAAGCTTCAACTATTCTGAGGCATCCTCTTGCCATCCCACAATAGTCGCGGGGGAACTCTATTGAAGTGACTCCCCGCTCACAGACGAACAATTAACTTGAGGAGAAGGAGTTGACTGCGCCGTCGCACTTGACAGTCAAACCGGTCGAACGCCGCGACCGCCCCGAGAAGAATGAGGGAAAATAGCCCGTGTAGGCAAAATTCCATTCTGCTACGGCACGTGGTGGCAGCTTTGAGAACTAGGGGCGCTTGGGCAGGAATCCTGGACTCGACCATATCAACGCAAAAAGTGCACACGGACGTCAGCTATTTCACCCTGACAAAAATGCTAAACTGTTCGCAATGACCTTCAGTGTCCCTTTGCGAAACCGGCGAAGCACAAACATTATTGGTGGAAACATCACTGCGTCACGTATCAGCTACCAAATATTCAATGCTGAGGACTCGGCTGGGCATGCGTGAGTGATCAGCCTCGATTTCGTTTGCTGAGTCAACATTGGTCTCCGCTGAATAGGCGGTGTCAGTGTTGCGTCAGGAGTGGCGTGCTGACTTTAGCATCTTGTTTGCATAAGGTCCTGCTTCCGCATCTTACGCACTCCCTCAGATACTGTCCAAGCGACTCGCGAAGCTTTTAGGGTCGATTCCATTAGGGAAACACAAGTAATAAGTCTGGTACCGTTAAGAATGGCCGCAGCGATGTTGAACGTTATGCGCGCTCCTGAGGGCCTTCCACTGCGAGAACGGCAGAAAACATGGGACGGTGTGGGCCGCGATCAACGAAAATCGATTATTGACAATCACATATAACCAATGCGATACTGTCGTTCCACCGGCCGTCACAGCACATACACATAGCACTGATCATCGATGTGCCAAGGGCCACCGTGAAGTTGCTATTCCACACGTAACTTGAACTCCACAATGGGTAAGTCGGTACACTTCGCGTTTGATTAACCAGAAAATACGCACTTTCAATAGATACAGTCGAGCCCGCATAAATATTGAACTCTAAGTGGATCGGGCAATAGTTTGATGCAATCGGTACCTTATGTAAAGAGGTGCGAAATGTACGTTTTTATTCCAAAGGCTGTTCTGTGGGATCAATTGTTTGAAATACCGGCGTGTGACTGCAATCTGTTCTCAGTCGAAATTACATACAGTAAAACCTCGTTATAACGAAGTTGAAGGGGCGGTCATAATTACTTCGTTATAACCATTACTTCGCTGTAACCAACGCCCATTTCTACAGACAATTTACATGCAAGATGGGGACTCACCACCCGAACTCACAGCAGCGAGCGAAAACAATAAAAACAATCGTTACTTTATTCACGCCAAATAGCTCATCCATGATCATTCGACAGCACACGAGCTGGCGGCACACTTTCAGAGAAAAAAATGACACCACCTTCCAGCGAGGGAACCCTGAGTTGATGCGAAGCATCTCGGAGGTTCCAAAACGTTCACGAGATTGGGTATCCAAATAACGGAAAATGACGGAACTCCGAACAGCGCAGCGTGACTCAACCGAAGCAGCAACTGAGGGAGCGGCGCGCGGACCGGGTTTATTATATAGAGCAGATGGAATGGAGAGGAGGAGATGAGAGAGGAGACGCGCATGCGCGCTTATCGCGCAGCTGCGGTGATGAGTAGCGCGCGCGCTATCGCACAGCTGGCGTGGAGAGGGGGAGAGGAGGAGCAGTGCGCGCGCTATCGCACAGCTGGCGTGGAGAGAGGGAGAGGAGGAGAAGCGCGCGCGCTATCGCACAGCTGGTGGGGAGAGTGGGAGAGGTTCGGACGGACGGACAACGGAGCCGAGAGCAAGAGATGCGTTGCATTTAAAGCCCTCGATAGATTTTAAAGCAAAGCTTTACTACTTTCGTCCCGCAATTTCGCGGAGGATGCGCAAGGCGACCTTTTGACCGTCGACATACCCCGGCGTCACACCTGTCGAAGCGCATCGCGTCTGGCCCGCTGTCGGCGCTGCGCACAAGGCCACGTTTTCAGTCGTGCGCAGAACGAGCAGCGGTCGCCACCGCCGCTACGGCCGAGGTAGCCAGCCACCCCCGCAGCCTCCCATGCATGCGGCGCTGGGTCGTTTCGGGCAACGTGACTCGTCTCGCGCCCGGCGAAGAGGAACGGTGCGTTTGCCGTGAATGAACGCCGTGTTCACCCGGCCTCCTTCTGTGAGCTTTGCACGGAACCGAACGACCTTGAGACATGGTCGGCAATACAGCTAACTCAAAGGTTAACCAAGCGAAACCAAGACTCAACCAGACTAAGCCAAGCTTTTGCTTTGCATACCCAAGGTTAGCTGAGCTATATATAGGCCGCAGCCATTTTTGCCGCGTCTTCTTCAGGCGAATGAGGGCATTTTCAGCTGCAGCCGCGATTTCGAGTCAGTCCTGACCGTCATCGTGAGCGCTAAAGGAGCGGCGCAGCATGTCTGCCGCATCCCGGTATAGTGTCTGGAGGAACATTCGGCACCCTACGGGTAGCCCGGGAGACGCGCACCCCCGCGCCTGTTGCCAGGCGTTTGCAGCCATTTTAGCGCGCTGGAGTTGGCGGCCCCTATAGCTAGCGCTATAGTTCTGAATTACCACATCCGTGATGCGACGTAAACCGTCACGCCCAATAAGACGTTGACCTGACAGTGACAGGCACCAAAACGTTCAGTAAATGCTGGTTGCGGTTCGTTATACTCATTCCTAGGAAATTTCAGCTTCGTTAAAACGAGGTCTTAAATACATGGGCGTCTAAGGGAATTTCAAGGGGAAAACGATATTGGTTCATTATATTCATTAGTTCGTTATTTCCCGTTTCGTTACTACGAGGTTTTGCCGTATATACGTAAAGAGTTGAAATGCAAAAAGAGTTGAAAGACAGTGATCATCTTGATGGCTGCCAGACAACTCGCGGATGACGCACGTTCGAGGCTTCAGAGTTGGCTCTCGGTCACCGAGCCGTCGAGTTGGAAGACAGTGCACCTGTAAGTATGTCTCGTTTCAAGTGGCATTGCTATATCCATGTGCCCAGAGAATTTCGGCAAACAAAATACAATTCCAAAAGACGCAGAGTTAAAGCGGTGATTTTGCCTATTTATGTATTTTGTTTGGGGTTTGAATAAAACTGATCAAAAATAAAATAAGAAAATTCTGGCGCAAAACATGAAGGCAGACGCATATATGCGTTGTCGCGCACTTTTCATATGCTGCTCTTAGCAGAGTATTTTTTTTTACACTAACAACGCAGACGGCTCTGTTCTGTAGCTTCTCATGAAGCTTCCGATGAGTTATTCAACGCCAGAGACCGGTCCTATCATAAGATAAATGCGGGTTCTGAGAACGTACCACCGATATCTCCGACAAAATGTTACAAAAAATAAGCGCAAAAAAAGCACAACTACGAAAGAGAAGCGGACTCCAGGAAAGAGGCTGTACGTTCCCTAAGTAAAACAGGCCGATCAAGTCACCGCCCGACGCGGTTTAAATCCCAGATGGCGCCAAAAGCAGGAGCAGCGGGGAGAGGAGCGCATCGTTTTCGACAACGGTTCATGAATTTTCAGACAATAAAAGAAGAAAACAAAATACCAGGAACAGAAGTGCGTGCGCTCCTCACGCCGTCTTTACTTTCGCTCCCTTTCCTCGGCTGCAGCCATCGTGACCACTCTGCTCTTTCGCTTGCACTGCCGTTGTCGTCTTCGTAGTCGTCCTCGCCTGCAGAGATCCTTCATAGAGAAGCCCCGTCTGCCGCTGCGGCCCCCGCAATGTCGTCATCCCGCCCTCCGGCTGCTTGTCCATGTCCCCGCTCGGCGGTCAGTCTCATCGCTAAGCCTACTTCACTTTCCGCCTCGCTTTGCATTCCAACGCAGGCGGGAACAACAGGAAGAAATGCTTTTTCTGCTGGATTTGGCTGTCGGCGCATCACGGAGCGGCCGGAAATGGCGGAGGGCGGGAACGCGATCGGTCGAGCGCTGTCGACAATCAGAATCGAATCGGAACGCTGTGTTGGAGAAATGGTCCCCCGAGGGAAGTTCAATTGCAAAGCTCCTCTGGCCGTGACGCTTTGGGGACTCGGGCGCCAGAACTCCGAACTGCTCGGGGAGCAAATTGTCGGACGGCAGACGTGTAGAAACACGGTTTTGCATAAAATTCGAATTCGAGGGACAAGCTGATGTCCCGGCGTCCTGCAAGACCCATCTGGCTCAAGACCACAGTTTAGAGTAGGAGGACAGAGCGTGTCCTGTAAATGCTTTTGGCTCCGTTCTTTTGTCCTCTACTAAGGCGCTCGCCCATGTGTGCCTTTATGTTTAGCTAAAAATAGCGGGATGCCACAGGCACGTCTAATTTGTCATCTGCCTTCTGAAGTACGAGGCGCTAAAACAGCAAGAAAAACATGAGGGGGCATTATTGTGTGATCTAGTCTGTGCGGGTATTCGCAGCTCGAGAAACGCCGCCTGTGTGAACTAAAATGAGCCACAATTTGTGCTGTCGTTTGTCGGTTTAGCCTTTCGTAAACTCTGAACAGCTTCATGGTGGTATGACAAGGGTGGGGGATGGAAAGGGAAGCGGAAAGAGTTCTTGCCTGCCGTATTCTCGCTCCCCACAATAGTTACGTTGATCTGCTTCGCCACGGTTCATCCGAAAGGCCAACCAGTGTGCCCGAGGGAGGAAATTATATTTGACGAATAATAAAGCCCGATGTACACGATTCGACTCAAAAGTGGGGATCTAAGGTGTGGCGCCACTTATTGCGAAAATCCATGCTTGCATTCGGTATTGTTCTAGCGGCAGCCACATTCCTTAGAATGAGAGTATGTGCGAGGCCTGGCCTAATCTCTTCCTTTGGTCGCAATGGTTGCATGATCAGTCAGGTGCGTTGGATGGCCGCTCGACAGAAAAAAAAAAAAAAAAAAAGAGCGGCCAGCCGCAGCCTGTAGTTCTGCCCTCGGTTGGCCACAGTACGTGTTAATTTTATTAGAGCCCCCGTATAAGGGAGCTATGGGTCATCCAGCGGCCGAGGTTGTTGCGAAACAGACCACTCGCAATAAATGCGGGTATCCCACCTTTCCGGCCTCCTTCGTCTTACCTGGCACAATCAAGGCTCGTCTTGCACTGCGCCCTGCAGGCGAGAAGACTGACCGCACGTGTGGCGTGGCCGAGGAAAGGGCGCACCACTGCTGCCTTCGGCGCTGCCACGTCTTTCGCCCGTTGTCGCGCTATGCAGACGGTCCTGGCGCTCTTCGGGCAGCGATTAATCGGGCAGCCAGCGAGGCGGGCTCTCCATCTTATGCATGCGTAAAAGGCCGCGTGCGAACGGACCGCAGGTTCGAACAAGGGGCGCTTTCGTCTCGGCACAGCCCGATGCGCAACGCGCGCTTCAATTAGGCGCCGACGCATCACAGACGGTGCTGCTGGCCGTGAAACTTGTCCTGGTTACATGGCACCGTGTCTGCGATCGTCGACTTGTGCCGCAAGCCAGTGCTGGAGCGTACAGCCGGTAAAACGCTTGTCTATAACAGCGATTTCAACTTCAACCAGCTACATCCGAAAACTGCCGAAACATACTCGTTCCAAACATGTCGGAGGCAAAAGCGAAGGGCTAAGACTTCAGAATTCCGCAGTAGTTTTATTCAAATCCCGCTCCGGCGGGGCAGGATAGGGCTGAGAGTACGAACGCTGTGTTATAGACAAGCCTTTTACCGGCTGTACATTTATCTGGCAGTTGGCGCACTTAGTGCGCACCTGTTACGGCGGTACCATTTCTCCGTTCGGGGTACACTGTTTGCCTATTTGCGGCTGTGCGCCTTCAAAAAAAACGGGTTGCACCGTTAGGGAGCCTCTGTGAGCAGCGAGGCAGCTCCTTTCGGGCCTCGACGTCTATAATAAATGGGCCCCTCTCTCGCGGACTGTCCTCAAGGAAAAGAAGCCCGGATCCTCGCGCGGGGCGGGAGATGTTAATTAACTTACAAACACTCGGCGACGAGGAACGCTCGCACCATCCGTCCTGGGCTGGCGCGACGGTCAAGTGTGAGGCGGCAGGAAATAAAGAAGAAGAAAGGGGGGGAGGACATTGCCTCTTCGCTCCACCCGAGACCGCTGAGCCACGTTCAGGCGCAGAGAACACGTTTAGTGGGGTTGAAGTGGTGGAGTTGCTTCCATAATCGGCACCCCCTTTCTTAGTTCGCTCAGTTTAATGGTCGAACTGACTACGATAATGCTTCATAAATATTTTGAATTATGCATACGTAAAAATCAGAAGATTGCTCAAGGGATGCGAAACATACATTGACTAAATCGCCTGAGGAACACTAGTCGTGAGTGATCGTCTATATCTCCCGCCTGAATGAAGGGAGCGTGTATCATGACTAGCGTCAATTTATTTTATCGTATAGCTTCTTTTGCGCGCAACGGTCCTGTACGAGCATGTCCGACGAAAAAAGAGAAGCGAGTCCAGCTCAATGAAAGTTGGCACGGCTACATACCGAGTTTTTCGTGACCTAACTTGATTAAATTTACTTTAAAGCAAAACATTATAAACGATGCTTACAGCTATTCTTTTATACAGACTGTAGGGACGCAGCCCCTACGTGCGCCCGCGGAGGATGATTACACTGCAGTGAGTGCCGGACGAACACTGATAGTGGCGTCAGTGCGTCATGGTGCCCGTGCGCGCGTGTGCGATGAACAGTGAGCCGCAACGGACACGTGTAGTGCAACAGAACCCGGAGCATGCGCACAACCAACAGAGTGGCTTAAAAGCGGCGCTCACAGGAGCAGCTGGACAGTGCGCACCGAGGGACACGCGAGAGCAGCTGCGGCCGCGGGCGGCGGCGAGCCACGACCATGACGCCCGGACCGCGAGGAGCAACCAGCGTCCGAGGCGGACGCTCTTCACCCGACGTCGGCACAAGTGACTGAAGACTTCGTCGTGAGTGTACAGCACCATGCTGTACCTTTCTGGACAAGCAGGGTTTCAACCACCGCAATGTTTTCTTTACGCGCTTTCGGCGCTTGCTTGCTGTGCTCTCTTTTTGTTGCCTCCCAACCTGCCTTGTTTGTTTTTTCCTGTTTTGGTCTTCCCGGAATAAACCGGTGATTTGTTCTCATGCGGATCGGCGTTACTTCGTCGGGCAGGTTCGGGCTCGCGAACCCTTTACGCTCGAAGGGGGATCCTTCAAGACGTATTCCGAGAAGGGGTAAGAGAACAGACATTAAGGGCGGTTTTGAACTAGGCGCTTGTGACTGGCAGTGAGTGGCGACCCCGCGGACCGAGAGCCTTTATACGCAAGCTGTGCCTAATTGTGGAGAGAGAGAGAGAGAGAGAGAGAGAGAGAGAGAGAGAGAGAGAGAGAGAGAGAGAGAGAGAGAGAGAGAGAGAGAGAGAGAGAGAGAGAGAGAGAGAGAGAGAGAGAGAGAGAGAGAGAGAGAGATAATTTATTTCTAAACAGTCTGGGTTGTGGATATGTGTTTGGTGGGGAGGATTAGAAACTATGAACAGTGGCCGTTGGTGTCCTGGTCAAATCCGGCCGATAGGTTCCATGTATATCTACCAGGCAGGGAGCTCCGGGACATTGCTGAGAATTAGGATAAACTCGGTGGGCCTAATGCCCCTATCGTGCTGTATAACGCCGTATGCTATTTTCAAAGCTCTTCCGAGTATATATCTGATCGGGCCCCAAATAGAGTCTGCACCGATGTCAACCTTCAAAAGCTACCTGAAATGCCTTTTTCGAAACTTCAGAACTTCCTCCGCTTCTTGATAATTGAATGCATGAACAGAGTTTCACCTATTACCTGAAGATCAGGGTTCTTCGTTGTGACGTTTATTAAAAGTGTTGTAGGGGCAAATTTCAAAGTCAGAAAGCTAACACCCAGAGGAATACTTTTTGACAAAGCACTGTCCAGCAACCTGTTCAAGCAGAACATAATTGCGGATCTCCAATTGAAGTCACCCTCATCAAACACTTAATTTCTCACAAAGCGTAATTTCAAAAATTGTCCTGCTGAACGAAACGGATTCTGACTTGCTTCAAGCAACTCATAATCCGTTTCGTTCAGCAAGTCGATTTTGTTCGTTCAGCAAGTCGTTCAGCAGGGCCTGCGCGTCCAAGATCTAATCACGATTCGTAGAAAGGACAAGGAAACTTCAACCGAGTGCACTATGCTTACATTCGACAACAGCACCTTACCGCAATATATCAACAGAGATCCGACCGTATCTCCTAAGCCCACGCCGGAGCTTCAACTGCCTACCGTATGGGCACGGCGTTTTACCGTTTAGCATGCGGAAAACGTGTTCTACGAGACCACTCCAAGAGTGAGACAACAGCTCGAAAATTCAAATGGCCGAATTGCAGTGGTCCATACCCAGCCTACTCCAGGACTTGTGAAATAGCTTCAGTCAAAAGTAAATACTTTTTACATGACCTTCCATCCTTGCTCAATTCGAGTCCCAAAAAATTTTGGAAAGAAATATCCCCTGCCTGCGATACTAACAAAATCTCCTTAAAAAAGACATCCCCCTCGCGAGGGGCACGATCAAATGCACAGCATTTCCGAGGGGGTGCGCCGGCAAGTCGTATCTCTCGATCGCGGGACCCGTGTCGCCATCTTTTGGAGGCGCGGGACAACTTGTGGCGCTTTCGAAACAAACGAGAAATGAGTGAAGGATATAAGGCGCTTTCGGTGCATCGAAATCTGTGTCGGTTTCGTGGCTCGGTCGGTAGTGCGCCGGGCACCTTGCGTTCCGCCCGCGGCGTCATGGGTTCGAAACCGGGCGCCGGAAACTGTTATTTCTTCCTGGCTGCGGACTACGACAAGGCGCGCCTGCGGACTACGACAAGACGCGCATGCGGACTACGACAAGGCGCGCATGCGGACTACGGCAAGGCACGCCAACGCCGCGTGACATTGTGAGTTACTAAAATGCTATGCATTTAAAATTATATTTAGGAAAACGAATTATCAATATCAAAGTAACGAAAATTTGCCTCCCTGGAAGCGCGGTAAAGGCTCGAAGCCTTTGCTTTTGCAGACGCGTCTCGCTCGGGAGAGGCGGAGCAGCGTCTTGTCTCACCGGCGACCCAAGTCGGCCTCGCTGACTTGGTCCCGCCTCCGCTCCCCGCGGAGCTCGAATTCAGCCCAGCACGTCGCTCTACTTGCTGGAAAACCAGCGGTGTTAGAGGTGTAATGGCGCTGGAAACCGAACTAACATACGCCTCGAAAATTTCTGCTAAAAATAAGTGTGCACCGATGTGAGGCCCCATGGAGAGACTCGCAAGTTACCTAACTCGCCTTAGCAGCGACAATAGATCCAAGAAGTCAGGAGGTTCAACGTTTTTCCCGAAGTTAGGTTCAACAAAGAAACTTGTCGGATCCCTTGACTCGCCTTAATCGCGTCGATAGATCGAATGAGTCAGGACTCAGGAGGTCCGCTATTGAACTCCTTGACGCATTGGTTCTTTTGATTTTTGTTAGCGTTGTCAAAGATCCAATATCGATCGAAAGGTCAAAAGTGAGTCAAGTCTTCTTCTAATCACTGCTGCACCTTTAAGCATCCCCACACAATTTCATCGCTTCGTGGTGACGGCGATTCAGCATAACACAGATTTAATGCTAAATAATATGTTATAACTAGCTAGGGACGAAGTACAACAAATCAAGAGATCCAATTTTGAACCTTTTGACTCATTAAATCTTTTGACTTTTTGGATATGTTAACTCGAAATGCCCCTTTACCTCTTCATTCATTCCCCTATAATTAAGATCTTCACTCCTCTCCCCCCTTTATAAATAACGACCCTAGCAGAACCACGCTTTTTTTCCGTTCGCAAAGTTTTCGTGTTGTCATAAAATTTCTTAGGTCTAACGACTTAGGACAAAGCTGTGACAGCGTCCCAGAAAACGCTGCAAAGTAACAAATGAACAAAACCGAAACGAACAATTCGTAGTAAAAAATTTGGACGCGTATCTGCTCCTTTTGTTGCAAATGTCGTCAAAAGACAATAGTCTTTATCGAGTTTTGCCAAGTAAATGCCTCCCTTCGCTTTCCCGCTCACCTATCATGTTGTTCCTCTTGCGTCGCGCTCCTCCCAAGGTAAAGACGCCAAAGGTTTGCTTAAATCATTTTGAATTTCCCGCGTTCCACTGCTCCATACCGGGTGTCTCGATGCCAACGCTGCCGTACGGCGAAGACGCGCGTGAATCGAGGCGCCCTACTTCCACGTTTATAGAACAGCGTTTCCCTAGTCCACGTGCGTTCAAGCAGAACGTGTTATCTATGTAGTGGAACCTTTCGTAACTGTTGCCACTCGATTTCTTCAAATGCCGCCTGAAGCTTTATGGCGCGGGCGACAGCAGGCGACGGCGGAGTGATATTTTTTTCTTCAGTTGATGAAGTATTTAATCTTGCCAAAATCAAACATGTACGATTTTTTATAAAGGAACACTGCAAATATCACTTCTGTATTAATTTGTTGTCATATATGCGTAATGTCTTGTTGTTCTTCAACAATATTGACAAGTATGAACATTACGCCGGAATTAGACGGGCACATTTAGCTGTGACTATATAAGACTATTGCGCAGGCATTGTTTTTCTTTGGCCGGGTGGCTGAACCAAATCACCGACAGACAGACATACAGACAGACCAAAATTTCTGGGCTTAAGTAGCCCAAGAAAGACTATCGTCTTTAGAAACAAATCATAATCTTCGCATTTCAACATCACTTCGACGCTTTAGTTGGTAAATGTGCTTATCGGGGTGCTGTCGAGGCAAGCTTCCTACGAAAGTTAATTGTGCGCTTTTTTTTAACGGGTTATGTTTGACACTTGTGGCGCTAGAGGAGCAAGTTACTTTCCTGTTCCTTAACTAGCCGCAATGAATAGTTAACGAGGCAGGAAAACCGACAGAAGCCGAAAGTTTCGCTCCTGCCCGCAGGCAGGTGTCACGGTTGCTTTCGTAACCTCGCTCCCTGACCGTGCTTGGCGGCGGCGGCCGAGGCGAGCACTTCGCGCGTGACTGCAGCGCGCTGTCTTTGGCCGCAGAGAAGGTAAATGAAGGAGGCGACACTCAGGTGGGCTACTGTCTGCCGCTTGCGGCTGCGTAATTAATGTAAGCGAAGCCGTAGCCGACGTGCCGAGGCAACTCATTATTATTTGGGCTCGCGAGCTGCTGGTGCAACAGCGGCGGTGAACTTCGCGCACTCGGTGGCGCGGCCCGCACCCCGGCAGAAGAGCTCATATTTTATGGACGCTTCGTCGGTGCACGGACCCGGCCCAGCTGCGCCCGCGGGGCTGCCAACGAGAAGAATCTTTGTTGCTGGCACAGCGCGGATGCGTGAACAATTTGTCCGTTGCGAATTTTACCTCGTTCCATGCTTGACAGGAGAATTTCTGACGGCTCCATAGGATTTAGAGAAAAGACACCCGGCACCACCCTAGTCACCGTCGACTCCAAAGGAGAAATTGCCACTGAAGCAACGTACTTCAACTTATCTACAAGCTCGGCAGAAGCACTAGCCCATGCAACCACCACTCACCACAATCAACCATATCTTACCATCATTTCGGACTGTCACCAAGCCTGCCGATTGAACCAAGCTGGGCTGGCGCCATCCAAGGCCATCCCAATCCTACAGCGATTGCCTGAAGGTGTAGAAGTAGCCATTGTCTGGGCTCCTGGTTACTCTGTTCTCGTTGGGAACGAAGCAGCGCACGCTGCCGCCCGAGAACTCCACTCCCGGACATTCCCATCATCAACACAAGCTACCCTGAGAGGCACAGACCGTGAATATACTTACCTGGCACCCCTCGACAGCAGCTACAGCTCACTCTACCCCACTCGAGAAAAACATATCCTCCCCCCCTTCCCCCACCACCACCACACGATATCTATCTACGAGGCAATTCCTCTCACAACCTGCCACCTCGTCTACTCCTGCCCACGCAACCCTGACCCCGTCACCTCCGGGCCCTCCCCTTCCCCTGAGCAGTGGGAGTCTGCGCTGACCAGCTCGGCACCGGAGCGCCAAAAAGCCCCGGTGCAACGAGCCCTGGAATCAGCAAAGGCTCGCGGCCTCCCGGAAGTAGGAAGCTGACCACCACCCCTCATTCCCGTCCTTTGGCTCAGTAAGTGTTTGTTCCTCCTCCTGCTCCCTCAGAGGAAGGGCGGGAAAAATGCAACTGCCGAGAAAAAAACTCGACCTTCCGCCGTCGGGGCGGAATATTTTTTTTGTCTTTCATTTCCTTGGTAGTAATCGCCGATAATTGCATTATAATTCTGTTGTTTAAAGAACTTGACTGTATACAAGCCCACGATCCATAGTGTGTGCATTTATAGGTATATATGCAAAGGCGGCATTCATGCAACAATCCTGCGTGTTACGCTCATGGAACAGCTGCGTTTAGGGCATCACCACCCTTGCTTTGGTTCACTGTATATATAGCCATTGTGCACTGAAGACGACGGAGGCGAGAAACCTCAATTTGGAGCTGGCCGAGTCAGCCGCATTTATATCACCATAGCGAATGGTAAAAAACGCCAATGCGGGCATAGGGAGCATAGCTCGTATCTTTTTTTGCGAATTTAGAAACGGCAGTAAAGAAAAAAATGGAAACAAATTTGCGCACCGTGTGGGGTTCGAACCCAAAACTTCCGGACACCCCCGTTGCTTTGCCAATTGACCTCGAATAAATACTGAATTCGTATCCATTTTCTTCTGTACTTGGAGGCGTTTGTTTCTGCGACTCCCCGCGCCAGTGACTCGAGCGTCCACGCTCTGTCAGGAGCAGTCCAATGGCCATGGGCTCTTGTACGGTGTTCCTGCGGCGCCACGACTGCCGGAGCGATTGCTGTATACGCCGTCGTTGCTAACTGATGACGGTGTGTCGCGTGTTGCTGTGGTCGATGTGGTTGCCGGGACGCATTGTATGTTCGACGGATGGCGTGTAATTTGCTTGGATGGAATTGGTTCGGATTGGAGTAGCAGGTGTGACGTCAAAGAGAAATTGAAAGTTGTCAAAGGTGTAATCCGCATGGGATACCGTGGTTAGTCTGTGTTCTGCACGTATCGCACACAGTTGCTTAGTGGCGATTTGCCATAATTTCTGACATCACTGCGAGGAAATGGCCTGTATAGGAACCGTTGTTGCTATATAGGTGGTGTCGGCGCGCCGCGCGTTGCTGTGGTCACTGCGCTTGGTAGGGCGCACTGCATGCGATGAGCGCGTAATTTTCTTGGATGGACTGGATTCGATTGGGGCAGTTGCAGGTAGTATGTCGTCATGAAGGATTCGGGCAATTTGCCCAAATTTTTCATGATGTTCTTGCATGTCTTGCATTTTCTCTGATTTTTTTCCTGCAATGCGTATTGTATTGTATTGTATTGTATTGTATTGTATTGTATTGTATTGTATTGTATTGTATTGTATTGTATTGTATTGTATTGTATTGTATTGTATTGTATTGTATTGTATTTTGTTGTGTTGTGTTGTGTTGTGTTGTATTGTACCCTTTTGACCAACATACTTTTCTTGAGCTCCTCTCCATCGCGACCTATGAGGTACAAGTAAGTAAATAAATAAAGACAATAAAATTGACTAACAACGCTGTTGTATTTTTCATATTCCTCGTCAGTGCCTCTTGTGCTGTGTTTTTCCAGTTTAAAGTCAACCTGAAATCACCGCACCATGGACAATGCTGACGATGTCTTCAGTAGCCTGTACATGGACACGCGCTTTCAGGAACATTGAATAAGTCGGTACGTCACTTAGATAAAAAGCAGCGAGCTGCCCTTATTCGCACTCTCAAATGGAGTAATCCACAATGCCGTCATGGGTTACTTAACAAGTTACATATGTTGCAGCCTCTACGAGAACCCGAGGTCAATCTGGCACTCTTCCGCTTAAGTGCGGGTGCAGGAAGTCCTCTTGCTTCGACACTAATGAAACGTCAGCGATAATAATCGCTGTCGGATGTACTGAGCTCAAGCGAAAGGTGCTCGTAAGCTCTAGCTGCGCAAAGGGGTGTGCAGCAATTAGAGGGTAGTGGTTCTATTTCTAACGAAGCTACCCAACAAAGAAGGTGAACAAAAATCAGGATAGCAAGAAAAAAAATCGAGTATATTTGAAAAGCATATGAGAGATTCAATTAGGCAAATACGTCAAGAAATGAACTCTAAAGCATATTGCGCGTGAATCATTAGCCATTTCTACACCCAAAAGAAAAAAAAAAGAGCTTTGCCCCCTTTCCGTTCTTCTCCAACATGATCTTAGTGCTCAATCTGTGCGTTCGCCTATACGTCATCATACTTAAAAGTGGTAATGACGTCGCATTAGGCCTCTTTTTGGATAATGGCGCTTCGGTCCCCGCACGCGACGAATCGCCTTTAACCTCCCTCTTCCCCTACGCTTTATGATTTCAAATTAGGAGTACATTTTGCGTCGAGAAAACCGCAAGTGTGGGATTCGCTGCACCCCGCGGTGGGGCTAAAATAAAATGTGCGAAACGGCTGGGGGAGTGACATATCTGGATTATCGTCCCATTGATTCACGTTCTGCAAAGGTTTGCATTGCGGCTGGTGAACCCATTATCATCCCCTTTGTGCGCCTAACGAATCCTGCGCCGATTTGCCGGAATATTTTGACCTGCTTGGCATATTTTTCGACGCCACATTAAGGAAAAGGCGTGCGGAAGTTCGCATGCAAAGGAGAAATGAAATGAAGAAAAGAAAAAAAAAAGTGATGCTGCAAAAATGATAGCATTAAGACTTTGTTTTATCTTTGTTTTATCTTATCTTAACTTTGTTTGATCTTGATTTTGAAAGGCTTCTTAGTGAATATGTACATTAGACGAGACACGTAGCATAGAAGTCAGATTAAAATTGAACGCAGAATAATGCACCACACGTTCCTAGAATAGCCCTGGCGGTATAGTTGCGAACGGATAATTAACGTTTGATTGTATGTCTGCTTTATTGTAGCAGGGGAGGCTGATATCTTTACGCATTTTTGTGAACATTTATTCCCATCGAAGAGCATATGAGGAAGTACACAAAAACAACCTAATAATAAATGATGCTATAAATCAGTTGCAGCGTGAAGGACGTGAAATATATCTTGCGTAAATGAAAAAAAAATTAACTGGAGAGGTAGATTACCAGAAGAAAGTCAAAACGTAAAAGCTACTTCCAAGCTCCAAAAAAGCTAAAGCGTAAGTGGCCGATACGAAAATACCAAAAATACTTGGTCGTGCAGCGGCAGTTTTTCCCCCATATAAAGCAGAGCTCCTAATGGAGGAGTCGCGTAAATTAGCACGTCCTCGCTGCCCCCGGGACGTGTGCTGCGCAGGGGAAGGTTAGGGATCGTATGTTTCCCTCAGCGGCGCCCTCTGCGGCCTAAGGGTGAAAAGTGTCCATGCGCGGTCGGTGGCCGCCAGCCCGTGTCGTCGTCGAGCGCTTCCGTGCCTGCGTTACAGCGTACCGCTGGAGTGGGCGTGCTTCGCTAATTTCCTCCAGCGGAAACATATGCCGTCGCTGGTTGCCGGCTCGTCGATTGCGAAGGCTCATCGGCGCTCGCTGCGTGTGATCCGTCGTCGTCCTAGCCGATCGACTGGGGATATGTGTGCGTCGTGAGTAGCATTGTCCGTCGCCTATTGAAATGCGGTGTGGAGGACTATAGCGAGTGGCCGACTTCTCCCGCCAACCGTGTACACCAGAAGGTGGGCAGGTGGGCAGCAAATTGCTAAGAAGAACATTGCTTCCGAACAATTTGCCCGAAAAGTAGGGCGAGTTTGGTCGCACGAAAAGGCCGCTGAAGCCACAGCGCTAGGGCTTAGATGAGTCCAGCAGCACAGTGAAAGCTCACGAGGGTCAGAAATGCAGCCGTCATTCGGGGGTTCAAGTGGCAAATCCATTTGGAAATTAGCAGGAAAGAACAGGCTAAACCTTTATTGCTCAACGTGAAATGGGGATTCCAGTGACACCTGATGTTCGCATCCGAAGCACCTGCAAGCGAAGTCTCAGTGGCGTTTTCTTCTTCTCTACTTTGCGCTGAAATGGGTTTTAGGGGCAAAGCTCCTAAAGCCATGGGTCTGTCGATCCCTTGTGTCTCGTGGTACGTGACCGCCGCATGCTTTCGGAGATGTCGCAAAGTGGGCCGCGTTGCACGCGCAAGAACCGGCTGCAACCGGCAGCGCAAACTCGGCACCGGGAGCGCGAGCTTGTCTGTGTTCGCCAACGGAGGCGCGAGCGCACGTGCACTGCGAGGGGGAGATCACGCAAGAGATCACGCCACGAACGCAGGCAGTCGTTCTCGGAGATCGAACGAGACGCAAGGACCTTTGCTCGTTTCCTCTCGTCTTGTTCGGGCACAAGTTCGCCCTAAATTAAAGTTCTTTCTTTACCGTTGTGTCCCATCCTACGTGACAAATTGTGGTGAAGGTGCGGGGTAGTCCTCGATGGCGCGGGGTCTTTCACCAGGTCTGGGCCTGGGAGCATTGACTCCGAAAATAAAAGTTGATTTGTACAATGCACGCACACAGTCTTACGTCTTTCTTAATGATGTAATGGGCGAACTTTCACGGGAGAGTTACGGTTACCGATGATCTCCCCCTCTCGAGCTTCGCCCCACTTATCATCATTCATTCCGTGGATATGGCGTGATTTTTTTTTTGTTCAAATGTTATCATACAAAATTGTGTCTGGCTTCTTTTCAGCTTGGGGCTCAATCCAATGCTGTGCTTGAAATGTGCTCGGATACATAAAACTTAGAACAAACCAACCTTCAATCTGCATATATAGAAATGTGGCAATTTTTTTTTCTTCCAACTTTAGTTTCATTGAAAAATGGAAACTTGGTCTAACAATGTTATATCGACGTTCGACTGTAGAACTTGCTGATGCTTTGCATTCAGTTTGCTGGGGGATTCACTGAGGGCCTATACACGCCATCAGTGTATCCTGTTTACGAACAGTAACACCGATGGCTCCCTGTGTTCAAGTGTTGTTATTGCACTTTCCTTTGATTTCCCTTCTTTCCTTTGATTTCCTTTGAAGTCCAGTCATCTTTTTCCTGAAGTTGGTCTTTCCTCGTTAGCCGTATGCTTGCAGTGAAGCATTGGGTAGGCCAGCTGATGGCGTGAGACCGCGCTACCCTATGCATCTCTTGCTGTCTTCGTAATATCCAACTATAAGAAAACCCACACAGTTAGTTCATGAACTGTAAAAGCGTGGAGAATGACAACTTCTGCCAGAGCTTCTAATGCGCGCCATCGTGGGATCCTCCGAATTTCTGGCCATGATGCCTTGACATGTCTAAATTTTCAATCTCGGCCCAAGGTCTACGTTGTTCGCTTCGACGTCGTTCATCCTCGACAATGTTGGTTGGTCCGTCTGGAGTGCGTTTCTGCGCATCTGGTGGTTCATTTAGAAGCACTACCGATTCTCTCGTGGCATATCTCCTCCTCCTCGTCGGTTTCTGGTTTCTGGTTTATGCGTACATGGGTGGTGGAGGGAGAGAGGGGAGGAGGGGGGGGGGCATGCACTCGCACCTAGGCTTCATGCCGCTACCGATGACATTCCCGTTGTGCTGGTAGGAGATGTAAACATGGACTTCTCACGGCCCTATGCGACCTGTCTGCTGTCCTCCGCGGTCAAGTGGTTTGGGTTGGTGTGTTAAACAGACAGTAAGATGCCTCGGCTCGGGATGAAAACGGACATCCGCGTATTTGTCCGCTAGAATTAAGCTTGATTCATACCAAGTTTTAAACCAAAGCTTTACTACTTTCGTCCAGCGATTTCATGGAGGATGCGCAAATGACCTTTTGACCGGAGACACACCCCCGGCGACACACCCCTCGAAGCGCATCGCGTGATTCGCCGGGCCCGCTGTTGGCGCCTGCGGGCGCCGACAGCGGTCGCCACCGCCGCTGCGGCCGAGGCAGCCAACCACCCCCGCAGCCTCCCATGCATGCGGCGCTGAGTGGTTTCGGGCAACGTGACTCGTCTCGCGCCCGGCGAAGAGGAACGGTGCAGTGCGTTTGCCATGAATGAACGCCGCGTTCGCCTGGCCTACTTTTGTGAGCGTTGCACGGAACCGAATGGCTTTGAGACGTGGTCGGCAGTACAGCTAAATCAAAGGTTAACCAAGCGAAACCAAGACTCAACCTGACTAAGCCAAGCTTTTGCTTTGCATATCCAAGGTTAGCGGAGCTAAGCCGCAGCCATTTTTATTTAGATAATTGGTTTGGAAGTAATCGCCAATTACAAATAAACGTGTTTTGTTTCGTGCACTCCTTGGCCTGAGCCTAGCTTCTCTGGTCATCCTTTCACGGAGTGTAGTGGCACCGAATATTTTATTATTATAAAAATGAGGAAAGGAGGACGTAAAAAGGAAATGGTAAGAGATAGGGTGCAGAAGACCATGTATAGGGACCATGAGGCTGTGGCCCCTACCCTCGCTCTCTCTGTCAACATGAGCTGAGCTGACCAGAAAAGGTAGAGCTGGCCAAGGCCGCCTCCAAGCTGTCAAGACAGGACCGCCACCTGGTGCGAAAAAAAACCTGCTTTGTGTACTCTATGGCTTTTGCGGGGAGAGTCAACAGTAATTCCCTTTAGGCAAAAAAAAAAAAAAAAAATGTTACACGTTGCTTCTACCATGAAGGTTTAATGCGTGAACATCATTCACGCGTTACTTGGCTCAGTTGGCGAGAAACGCGTCGTCCATATATCCGCGTAAACACAAAGGAAAGTCAGGCACCTGCAATCAAAATTCCCAACGGCTACGAACGCGGGTCCCCATGGGCTGCTAGAGTTATGTGCCTAAGAGAAGGGTGGATGATGAAAAGTTCTAAATATAACCAGCCGGCTATATTGTATTTCCGTAACCGAAAAATTAAAATATAAAAGTTTCCGATGCGGTTATTTATTAAAAGTTTATACATTTATACAAAAGGCATATTTATAAAAAAAAAGCTTCCGTTGCGGTTATTTATTCTAAATTATTGTGTACATTAAAACCACACTGAATAATCCTGCTCTTATTTGTTCGACGCAGCTCATTTGTTTTGTACACGTTAGCAATTTGCTTCAATTGGGATAAATTTTAATGGGAAGGTGTGGGGTTCCCCAAGGATCCGCCCTCGTGCCGCTGTTACTTGTGTTCTATATCAGCACCTAACTAGCAATGTGTATTCTAATACACGCGATTAATCTATTATTCTCGTACTAAATTGCCCTTGAGTAAATGTCCAATCCGCCCAGCTATTGAATATAGGCGTCGCCAGCTCGAAATCAATTGGTTTGAGATAAGCCGACGTCCCACCGCCCATACGGTATGCCTGTAGCTTTGGTGAGTTAGATATTTATTTATTATTTTATTTTTGTTTGTGAGCTATGCATCACCCTGAAGAACTGCGCTCAATATTATAAAGAAAGCAGAAATCAGCCTCTTTTCTTTCTTTTTGTTTGCTGCAGTTTGAAAAGCTTAATTCACGCGTACCGCTGCGATGTCCGGTCTAACGGTCCATCGACGCTTCCGCGGCACCTCTGAAACGATGGCGTCTTTTCGTGCCCTCGCTAACAATGTCTAACACCTAAATTCCATACGACTGCGTGCATGAAAACGCGATGCGTAAAAGCTTAGCACGCCCCTCCGCGCTCGCACTTTCGATAATGCCTCCCAGCTCGCTCAAACCAGTCCCGGCATTTCTCTCTTTCCTCGGTCCACCGCGGAAGCATGTCACACGCCGGGCCACGACCAGGGTCCACACGCGCGCAAGAGACCCTCAAACCACCGGTCGTGTCCCTGCAGCTCTCTCTTTTTTCTCCGCTGCCTCCGCGGTGCTTCTCGCACGAGGGCGTAATTAGGAAAAACGGGCTTCAATCTTTTGCCGATGCCACTCGGGGCATCCCGCCTCGGAGCACTGGGCCACGTCTTCTCGTCCGGGTTATTGTTATGATGATTACGCTTAATGTGACTCCCCCTCTCTCTCTGTCCGCGCTCCTTGAGAGCGAATGTGCTCTTTTGTTTCCCCAAAGCGACGTCGCTAAAGAGCGCCGCCGATGGGGTTGAGGGCCCTCTTCGGCTCGCTAAGTGGCCGCGGTCGCCATAAAGGGACCCCGGCCTTATAAAGATGAATGAACAATGGGCCGCCGTGCTGGGCCGCCCTGGTGGAGGATATGCGGGCACGCGTATTCTCTCTTGTCACGGAGACTCTCGGTACCTGGGACGATTACTCTGCTCTGCACTATATACACGCACACGCAAGAACTTCCAGGGAGAGCTGCGCTACACACTCTACGGTAGCAACTCAAGTGGTGCGAACAGGGCCAAAGTAGCGGCGGAATTGTGGGATGGACTTTTGATAGGAAGTCCTGTACTCGGACATCTACCCAATGTAATATTTAGCTACGTTTAGGCCTCAACAATTTGTTGTGGTTTATGCCTATAATGGGTACGGGGCTGGGTACAAAACATTCGAGCCACTATAGAAAGGAGTCTCAATGCTCTGTCGTGTCCAAATGCCTGATAATTTGTTGTTCAATACTGCATTGTGCTAGATTCGCATTCTGAATGGGCTCCTTTAGGAAAGGAAGAGCGAAACGAATCTATCAGTCATCTCATTTCTCGTTCTGAATGTTTTTTTTTCGAAAGAGCTATTGACTGATTTTTTTTTTGTCTCGAGGTCGTGTGGCGAGATAATGCACTGCACATAAAGCCTTTCTCGTCAGACCCAGCAGAAATGTGAATAAATTATATACGAATTAAGCCAAGAACGCAAGAGTGCACGCCAGTTTTTCGCTCTCTCATTGTGGTATTGCGGTGGGAAACGAAAGCATCCCCATGCTTACCTTCTGTTGCAGCAAAAAAATGAAAGAAAGTAGGATTCTGCGAACCGCTTTTCTGATGGAGCGAAAAGCAAAAACGCCCGTGTGTTCGAGATTTCGGCGCACGTTAAAGGTCCCCACGTGGTCAAAATTCCTCCGGATCCCTCCACTACGGCGTGACTCGTCGCCTGTGAAGCGTCGGTGCGTTAAACCCCACAATAAATCAAATCAAAGGATTCTGTGAAAAGTGATTTTTATGACGGGCTTTTAAAAGACAGTAGTGTTTCTTGGGCTACTTAAAATGTAGAAATTTTGGTCTGTCTGTCTGTCTGTCTGTCTGTCTGTCTGTCTGTCTGTCTGTCTGTCTGTCTGTCTGTCTGTCTGTCTGTCTGTCTGTCTGTCTGTCTGTCTGTCTGTCTGTCTGTCTGTCTGTCTGTCTGTCTGTCTGTCTGTCTGTCTGTCTGTCTGTCTGTCTGTCTGTCTGTCTGTCTGTCTGTCTGTCTGTCTGTCTGTCTGTCTGTCTGTCTGTCTGTCTGTCTGTCTGTCAAATGAACTGCCCGGCCAAAAACCAAGGGATGGAAAACTTGAACGTCTAGTAACGGTATAAATAGGAAATAGGCAAGCCTGTTAAAAATATACCAAAGTAAACGAGAGTATCAGCGTTCTTTACATTGAGAATATGGTACGTTAGATTGTTTTTACGATAGAAATTGAATAATAAGACTGACGTAGGTTGCACTAGTGGTGCAAGGCTGGAGAAGCAGCAGGGCTGGCGGTCGACCTAGCTTCTCCACACACTGACAACGGATCCCAGGAGAGAGGGAGCAGCCGAACCCCAGCAGTGCAAAACCGTTTTGGACGGCACCGTAAAGCAAATACCTTTAAAGTATGTACAGTGTTTTATTCAGTAGCAATCGTCGTCGTCCCTTTCGTCTACGCCAAATCCTCTTGCAGCGCGTCCTTGCCCGGGTAGACCTCCACTTCGTCAGCTGGTCCGGTGGCCGTCTCCACGTGCGGACTGTGAACGGATTCATCGTGGTCATCGTCTTCGGCGCGGCCGACCCGTGACGCGCCGGTCGCTACACGACGTTGACGACGAAGGTGGGAGCTTCTTATGTGGCGCAAGCCGACGCGCAAGCCTGGACGACGCCGAGTGGTCGCCGCGAGGCACGTGCTCACGTGCGCTCGGTATTTTTTTTGTTGCTAAAGCCACTGCGCGAATGTCGTGCCCGGCGCCTCGCGCTAGGGACGCCGGGCAGTCGCCGCGAGGCACGCGCTCAAGTGCACTCGAGGTTCTCTGTCTACGCCGGAGGGATTTGTGTTGGCCTAAACAGCGCTGCTGTTTAAAAAAAAATCCGAGGACACCTAAGCACTTATACGTTGCGAATGCGAGGTATGCACCCCTGCATGAGAGCCTGAGACGCTTCGTTTCATCTCGTGTTGTCGAATGGCCGCTGGAGACGCTTTACTTTGCGATCGCTTAGATCTGTCTCCTGATCATTGTGCCGCTGCTCGTTCATGCTTCTGTGTTGAGACAGTTGACGGAAATGGCAAGTTGTGCTGCTTGTTTTTCCTATCCATTCATCTGCGGTATACTGGCGGAGACGACCACCTCTCGCTACTGCTGAGTTTAAGCTCGCGCTGTGGTTCCGAACGCCTCTTGAAGGGGTTGCTTTCCTATTAAGGACGCCGATGCCGGACGCCGGTTTTTACAGCGAATCTGTATATAGCTACCCTCCAGCGGTGGTTAATGTCCGCCCATCTATATACACGTCGCGTCCACACCAACAAAAGTTTCGCCTCCGGTTTCTCGCGAACGCTCTGTAGCTCTCGAACTAATGTAGGCATCTTGGAGAAAGTCGTGCTAGATTTGATTGGCCTCTAAGACGATCCAACCATTACGTGTTTTATTCGTCATAATTAGTTCTCAGTGAAGTTGTAAGCGTTGCAGAATTCCCGTCTTCTGTCAATACATGGCTCTCTACGGATATGGTTAGAGAAAACGGCAGTAACTCTTGTTTCAACCAAACGTTTCCGAAGCAAAGTGACTTTTACTTACTTCTCATAATTACGTAGTTCCCAGTGAAGTTCTAAATATTGTAGAATTCCAGTCTGCTGTCAACAAACACATGGGCTTCCAGTGGGGGGAGCTGAACGGACAGTCCCATGTTTGTCCCCTAGAACAAAACCCTAGCCATTACAATTAAGTTTCATTCAGCTAATCTGCTAGGAATAATGCTCAATCGCAAATTACAAACAAACGTGGCTTACTTCGTGCGTAGATGCGCCGACTGAGGTAAAAAACACCACAACTACGCTGCTTGTCCTTCTCACAGAGTGGAAGGGCTGATGAATTCTTCGCTCAAGGAACGCCTCTCGGAAAGAGCCATTTTTTGTTAGGGATTGTGGGCGCCGGTTTTTTCTAAATGGGCCATGTTGGGCTTTCACCTTATAAAAAAAAACGTGTTAAAAGAGGTGTCCAAATGAGGGGCGAGATAAAAATAAACACTAAAAGAAAAGATGTCGGCTCGAGCTGCACCAATCACACAAAAGTAAACGCTCCCAAGATGGTGCCCGAGCAGTGCGAACGCGGGAAAACTGAATCGATGAAACTTATCTTGCAATAATCGTGGAATAGTGAGATGGGTGGGGAAGAGCGTGAAGGGTGCGAGGGCGAGAGAGAAGAGGGTGTTACGCAAAGGGGACAAAAGACTCTAGCCTTTCGAAGATACTGACAACGGAACAAGCAAATGGGCGGCATATTTGCTCTCTGGCTACGACATTTTTTTGCTGAGTCAACGGGACCGCGAAGACAACGTAGAACCCCGCCGCATTCAAAGGGCGGCACTTTTGACGCCGCCCTTTGAATGACGCTTCCAGTGATGTTGTCTTTGTGGATAATAGAACGAATTTTAAATTACCCGTCTTATGTTCGATGGTTCGTGGCGCATTGGAGCAGCAGCCAGCAGCGAGCAGCGAGTACCGTGTTTGTATGCCACAAGGCCAACTGAGCAGCCCCACGGGGCGCATTGCTTGTGCGACCTGCGGCCGAGAGTTTTGTTTTTGGTCAATACTACGAAAACCTCGCTGAGGGTATTCCGCAGCTTGGGATCTAACCGCTTCAGCCGATCATAATGATAAATGCTAGTGAGGGGATTGCCAAATGTAGTCGCCGGGTACTTGAAGACGGGAACTTCGACAAGCGAATGAGCTGCACAAAACTAAAAAGGCGAGGCTGCAATGCCACAAAAACGTAAACCTGTTCCTAACAAATTATCAAAATTTTGTCAGAATATCGCAAACATTTTTTTGCGCAAGTTTTTGGTCGGCATAATAACGTTTTTGTTTGCCTTCTTGATTGAGAAGTGTTATCCCGCCCGTACACCCCTTATAGATGTCGTCTAGAAGTCTTTTAACGGTTTTAGCACGGCTGCGGTGTGTACTCAGTCAAACACTTTCTCGTAGTCTATAAATTTCATGTAAAGAGGTTCAGTGTATTCTGCGGATTTTTTTATCACTTTATTGACAACGTGGATGAGATCCATGGTTGAGTACCGTTCCCTAACCCGAGCCAGCTCACTGGGTTATTAAGAATTCAGGCTGTCACCCATGTGGCTAACTATAACTTTGGTAAACAGTTTGTAAACAACTGAGAGTAGGCTGATGGGTCTGTAATTCTTAAGACCCTTGGTGTCTTCCTTTTTATAAATCAGAATAATGTTGGCGTTTTTTCAGCATATGGGCACTTTTTGAACCTTTAAGCATTCCGAAAATTGTGCAGCAAACTTTTACAGTACCTTATCTCCTCCCCGACTCAAAAGATCTACGGTTATGCGACCGACACCGGCAGCTTTTCCTCTTTTCATGACTTTGACTACTTCCTCTCAAGTTACTAGAGGGACATCGCAGTTTGAGCTCGTACTCTCAGTAGTTTCCCCTGATCTAACGTCGCTCGCATAGCGTCTGGTGTAGAATTGTTCTGCTATCTCGTCCATGTTGTTTGTAATGTTACCCTGCTCGTCTCTTAGTGCGTACATTTTGCCTTTGCCGATGGCTAGCTTCCTCTTAGTTGCTTTCAAACTTCCACTCATTTTTAGCGTTTAGTCGATTGCTGCCAATTTTATATGCACGAATGTCGTTCGCTTTACTTCTGTTAATTAATTTAGACAGCTCTGTTAACTCAACTTGATCCACCATACTTGACACTTTCATGTTCTTACGTTTCGCAATTAGTGCCTTCGTTTTCTTTGTTTTCCAGGGTGTGTCCTACATGCTGCTTCGCCTACGGCTGTTGCAGATTCCGTGATTGCCGTTATTAGGTTTTCATTTAGCCTGCCTACACTACCCTCGTTCTCCTCGTTTAGAAGCGCCACTTTGTTTTGAAGAGTTATTTTAAACTCCTGCGATCTGGCTCTGACTGACTCCATGCTGGGTTTCTTACTTTTCACGAGTTTCCTTCTTTCTCTTTTGAGATTCAGCCTTCGCTTGCATCCAACCATCCTATAATCGCTGTTCCGCATCTTACTTAGCACCTCTTAGTCCTGTACAATACCTGGGTTGTTACTCAAAATGAAATCAATTTCGTTTTTCGTGTTACCATCGGGGCTTTTCCATGTCCATTTTCTATTCTTTCGTTTTTAAAAGACTGAGATCATCAACCGCAGGTTATTTCTCTCCGGAAATACCACCAGTGTATCTCCTCGACTGTTGCGATTGTCTATTTGAAATTTTCTCACTTACCTTTTTCTTATTTGCTTCTTACCGACTTTTGCGGTAAAGTCTCCCACCACAGTCGTGAAGTGTGTTGTTCCCTTCTTCATCGCTGATTCCACGTACTCGTAGAAAATGTTTACGGCACCATCATCGTAGCTAGTTGTTGGCGCATATGCCTGTACTAGCCTGCGTCGCTTGTGTAGCTTGATCACACCGGCTGCGACTCTTTGGTTAATGCTGAAGAATTCTTCCACGTTTCCTGCTATTTCTCTATCGATTACGAATCCCACCCTGCGTTCTTTCTTCTCTTGGAGTCCTCTGCAGCACAAAATATGACCGCTAGTCAGCTCCATAAAGCCCTCTCCTTCTCTTCTAAGTTCGCTTAACCCTACGATATCCCACCAAATCTCCGAGAGCTCCTCAGCCACAGTGTACTAGAAGGTGCGTGTTGTGCGGGAAGAAAACCAAGGAAGAGCGCGGGTCCCTTTTGCGATGAAAAAATTGTATGGAGCGCGCGCATTCCCCAGAGAAACTCTGTTGCAGCCAGCGCCCCCTAAAAGTTTTTAAATAAATCTCAACAGTTATTTAAAGGGTTTTATAAAACTTGATACTATAGAATGAAGAAATAAGACTATTTACGGCAATAAATTAGGAATAATTTAACAAAATAATAGACTTTTAAAACAGACTGGTAAGCAGCGCCTGCCAGGGGCGCTGCTTACAACAGGAGTTCATCCGCACACATCTTTATCCCAAAGGAACCCCCCACCCACCCCAAAATCGGTCCCGAACGACACACCTCAGTGTTCTAGTACACTGTAGTACAGCTAAGCTTCCCTGGCTAGACAGAGTTCATGCGTTGGACGGTGTCAGGGTCAAGTACCCGCCGCGTGGCTCAGTGGCTGGGGCGCTTAGCTGCTGAGGACGAGGACGCGGGTTCGATTCCCGGCCGCGGCGGCCGCTTTTCTGATGGAGGCCAAATGCAAAAACGCCCGTGTGTACGAGATTTCGGCGCACGTTAAATATTCCCAGGTGGTCAATATTAATCCGGAGCCCTCCACTACGGCGCGCCTCATCGCCTGTGTTGCGTCGGTTTCCCTACAATCAATCAATCAACGTTGCCAGGGTCAAGTTCCAAAGGCGGCCTTCACAAGCAAAGCGATAAATTCCCGATCCGAAAGGGACTAAGACAGGGAGATACCATCTCGACGGAACTATTCACAGTATGTCTAAAGGATAAATTCAGAAAGCTTGACAGGAAAAACACAGTATTAAGGATAAACGGGGAATACATGAGCCATTTTAGGTTTGCGGACGACATAGTCTTGCTGAGTGAGACTGCCGAACACATGGGAATAACGCTTGAGGAACTGCAAATGAAAGCGCGGCCGTGGGGTTGAAAATAAATATGAATAAATCTAAAGTAATGAGGAATAAGCATGCAAAGCAAGTCGTCTTCAGCTTAGGAAACGAACAAGTTCAGGAATAGAACTAACTCGGACAGATGGTTAGGGCTGACCCCAACCACGAGAGAGAAATCCGGAGAAGAGTAGGTATGGGTTTGGGATCACTCGGCAAGCATTCCAGAATAATGAAAAGTAAGCTACTCTGTCACTCAAAATAAAAATACAGAACCAATGCATACTGCCGGTTATGACATACAGAGCCGAGACTTGGCGGCTTACTAAACAGCTAGAAAGCAAGCTTAGGTCGGTTCAACGGTCCATGGAAGGAATAATGATATGATTAACACTTAGGGACAGGAAACGAGCTCTCGAGTATATAGATGATATCATAGTTGAAGTAAAGAAAAAGAAACGGAATTGGGCTGGCCATGTAGTGAGACGAACGGATGACCGGTGGACAATTACGGTAACGGAGTGGATACCAACAGATGGGTCCAGAAGAAGGAAAAGGGCAGTAACACGATAAAGGCGGGAAATAGGTGAATTCGGTGGCCAACAGTGACTCGAGCGGCACAGGACAGGAGTGGTTGGAAATTATACTGGGTGAGGCCTTCACCCTGCAGTGGACCTGAGTACGCTGTTGTTGTTAAAGATGGTGGTGGTGGTGATGATGATGGTGATGATGATGTTGATAATTGCTTGCTTACTTTATTGATTGATTGATTGATTGATTGATTGATTGATTGATTGATTGATTGATTGATTGATTGATTGATTGATTGATTGATTGATTGATTGAATGAATGAATGACTGAATGAATGAATGAATGAATGAATGAATGAATGATTGATTGATTGATTGACGGCAAAAATACAGTTTCGGGCTGTCGGACCCAGAAAGTTCATTTTTTGAAAATACTCCTTTCATCAACACGCAGTAGTAGGCACCATGACACAGTTTTAAATTGTTTAAATCGTCTATCATAACTGTGCAGTTGAAGGGCCAATATCAATTTTACAGCACGTTAAATATCAATGATAAAGTATCAGCTCCTGCATTTCAAAATGGCTTGATGTCTTTGAAGACCTCACTGTCCCGCCAGGCTCTCATCTCAGGCTGCAGACTGCCAAGAATTCTTGCAAATGCTGTATTCCTGCAGGCGTTAAGTGCTCGCTGCGGCAGAAGGAAGGCGGCGAGGAGCAAGAATTGCAGAGGGTATCAAAGAGGGAGTGAGGGAACATAAGAGGCAGAGGAGGGATAAGTATGGGTTAAAAAAGAGGGACAAAAAAAGAGATAAGTACGCGGTAACGTCGTTCCGAAGCGAGCGAGGAGACATTAGGGCATAAGGCCCGAGTCGTGTATCTTGGACGGCGCCCACCACTTCCTCGCCGTGCCTCCGCTCCCTGGTCTGGACGTGCGAGCTTTCTTTTTCGCGGGGCCCGATGTTTTCAGCTTTGGCGGCCGGGACAAGCGTGTGACGCTCGAGTGCGGCCTCACACTGCTGGGTCGGGAAAGGAAGCTCGGGGTGGCGCCTCGTCCCGGGGCGTAGGGAAAAAGGGCCATGGCCCGGGCGATCGGAAGAGCCTTCTCGTGCTGGCTGCGTCCTGCCCTAAACCTGATTACGCTGATTCGGTGGCGCAAGACGGACGGGTCCTGGACGGCGCGCACACTGAAAGCCGCCTTTGCGGTGGTGTCATTGTTTAGGGCTGCAAGTGCTGGGGCGACTATGTTCCCAATCCACCAGGAGCGGCGCAAGGGGCTGTGGTACGTGTATACAGTGCGGACACTAATCGTTATATATCATTCGTTCTTAAGTGCACATTTTTCTCTAAACCTTGTGCTTGAGGAAAAGTAGTGTCACATCAAAATGATACCTGGGCTTCACTTGCTGCGATTATTCTTGGCCACCGCATGGGGTGTAGTATATTTACTCGCGTAATGATCGCACCCCTTGTCGTCAAAATACGATTTTTTTTTTATTTCCCGCGCAGTGAACGCACATTGAACTTGCCGCAGAAATATGTTGTATGGGTGCCAAGTCTAGCTGATGATGGTCGTGCTTACCTCTGTTTCCTCCCCTTTCAAAGCGGACATGGCTACGTTACCGCCGCAGACTTTCCGATATTCGAGATATGGGCAAGCATGCGTTCAATGTTGCTGAGGAAGAAACTCTCACTGAAGGCACCTAATGTACTCACAAGACAAAGAAAAAAAGCGCGCTCAGCTTTCTGCGTCGGCCCCCATGCTTGTTTTGATGCCCTGCACTATGACAGCGGCAGGCAGTTATTGGTCGACCTATTGTTACCTCGCAGCAGACTCGTCCCGGCGCATTCCATAATTCATGAAAACACTGCATTTTGCGTCACTTTGCAAAGCGGCTGGCGGCGGTGTGCGAAGTTTTTATTATGTTTTTATTTATCATTTTTATTGTGTTCATGAGCATTATTGTAAAAATTTTGACGCGCAATTTGCTTGCGTTTTTTGTGCTCAAAAGTTTTTAGCAAAAAATTCATCCCGCATAAAGCACGCACCCTGAAATTGGCATAAAATTTTTTTGAAAAAAATGTGCG
This sequence comes from Haemaphysalis longicornis, assembly GCF_048455015.1. Taxonomy (NCBI): domain Eukaryota; kingdom Metazoa; phylum Arthropoda; class Arachnida; order Ixodida; family Ixodidae; genus Haemaphysalis; species Haemaphysalis longicornis. The sequence continues at coordinate 279,557,723 of NW_027526295.1, read as the reverse complement.
ATCATTACGCGAGGAAATACGTATAACCTTATTTCAAATTAGACAGAGCCGCAGATACCCTCCCCACCCCCTCCCCCCATTTTGGATGTTTTTCTTTCATTGTAAACAGTGGAAAGAAAACATCAAGCAGCTCAACGACAATTTTATTGTGAGGACCGCTGTATTTGTGCAACCTTGGGAAGTAACAACTTGTGTCAGACCTAGGAGCCATTGGAAATTTAGTGATATAAGTGACGCAGAGTGTTCAAAACGAGCACATTGGATTAGAGAACGAGCTCGAGTACAAGGCACCCTGGCTGAGAGGGGGAGAAAGGAGGGCTGGCAGTGTTAAGCGAACGTGCGGTACTATCGTGACAAATTGGAATACCAACAACAGAAAGCGTTGCTATGGTCCCTAGAATATTTCCAGGGACCATAGCGTGGCTTTCGGTACATGCCGCGCATTCTGGCGACGAGCCACGAATGCGCAGTACGAACAAGTTACGAGAGTTTGTGACCAACCTTGACATGGAAATACCATCGTATTTCAATCGTTTGTTGGGCGCTCTGTACGAAATAAAAAAAATAAAGGAATGCAACTGCGTGCGTCGTTTTCACTCATCGCAGCAACAAAGTTAGATAACGCTTACGTGAGCGGGCGCCGAACGCGGTGGGAAGACAAGCCAAAACGCTCACACTCCGAACGACGGCGTTTCCATATCAAGGTTGGCCGCGCACTCTCGTAACTTGTTCACACTGCACATGCGCGGCCCGTCGCCGGGATGCGCGGGATGTACCGAAGGCGACGCGCTCCGTTGTTCGTGTTTCAATTCATCAGACTATAGCACACCGCCCTGGGAACGGAACGACTGCGAACGGACGGGGTGGGAAGTATAAGGGAAAAAATTCCCGCGCCTTCCCGCGAGGGGAACACGAGTAAATGCAGAGCATTGGGGGTCGTTGGGTCGTAGTTGCGTTGGTGTTGGTTTGGGGTAGAGAGAGGAGAGTAAAGTCGCGTTAGGATGGAGCGAGCGTCAAACAAGGAAGGAAGGAGCAACGCAGTGACTGAAGCAGGAGCGACCGCTAGCCGCTTTATATTTGCAGCGCGCGCAGTAGAAGGAGAGCAGTACGGGGGAGAGCGCGCATGCGCAAGCAGCGCGCGCCCTTCTACGCCCCACCGCGCTGCTATCACGCACCTGTTACGCCGAGACCGCGACGGAGCGAACGGCCTGACTACGACGCATGCGCGCGCCAGCTGCTGCTGAGAGAAAGGAGGGAAGGAGGAGAGGCGCACCTGCTGCGGACGCGGAGCTGTGGACGCCGTCCGACGCAGGAAGAGACGAGGCTAAGAAATGCTCAGCATTTAAAAGAAAACGATGGTGAGTGAGCAGGCTAAAAATGGGACAAAGAATGAAGATGAACGGAAAGTTTGGCTAGTTGGTAGGTGTTCATCTTGGTGGAAAACAAAAGCGCTAAAAAAAAAAAACAGGGACGAAGGCAGACGTGCTGTCTGCGTCTTCCTTCGTCCCTGTTTTTTGAGCGCTTCTGTTTTCCACCAAGATGGACAAAGAATGAATTTGGACGAAGCAGGGTAGGAGCAGCTGTATGTCTTTGGGAGAGGCCTTCGCTGTGCAGTGTACGTCAACAGGGCGATGATGATGATGATAATGATGGTGATTAGTACCGAAATATAGCTATAGCTATCCCTGCAGCCATGGCTTTGCATTGGACGTAAAACAGGCTTATATTGATAATAGTAATGACGATGACAGTTAAATAAATCCACTGAATTAATGGGTGTTGTTTGTAGGTCTAACGACAACATATTGCGCTATGGTGAAAATTTATTCTTTGTGCCTTCGTTATGGCGAAGTTAAACTATTCCAGATATAGTTGCTTCATTAACAACAGAAGTATGAAATAGCCTCATTATAAAATTATACCAAAGCAAGGCCTTACGTCTAACGCTCGGGAGAGATTAGGCGACGGAAACAGGTCACTCTGTGATTAAAACACGATCAGAAGATCTTCCATACCACCGCAGTGCCCATACGCCAGAATAGGCGCGCCCACAATAGGCGGCCAAAATTAACGCCCTTTAATGAAGAAGTACAAAGAAAAAGAAAAAAAGAACAGTGGGCGGCTGCCGAGCTTTCTTGGCCGCTGGCTGGCTAGCGTGATCGGTCAGCCGAACCGCGGCGGCAGCCGAACCCGACACGTTCGTCCACTTCATTAATTTTTAATTTTCTCCTTAGCGAAGAAATCGTCCTCCCCCATCTGACGTCAAAAAAGTTTCTCGGCGCATCGACGGACGCGCCCCATTGTTTTGGGTTAAAGCAGAGCTCGGCTGGCACAGAGAGGCGCTCATTATCTCCCGTCGCCTTCTTCCCCCCTCCCCCACTCGCCGGACCAGCGAGTACTGCTGCCGCTGCCCAAGCAGCAGTCAATAGCTTCCCCACCACCGCCGCAGCTCGCGATCGCGCGCACGCGCAAACACCGAACGTACTCGCTCAATCGGCTTCGCCACTATGCTTCGAGTTCTTGCGGGGAACACTCTTTTCTGTTGGGGCATAACAGCCGCGCTAACGGCGAACAATTTTTCTCCTCCTTCCCCCTCCTCTCTCTTTCCTCCTCCCTTTCTCGACTTTCAACCCTCACCTGCTTGCTGCCGGAAGCCACTTAACTGATCCTCTTCCCTCAGACCACCAGCCCGATCTCTCCGCTTCGCGAGAGAGCCGGCCGGTCTCGGGCGCCCCTTTTTCTTTCGAGTCACCGGAGCGAGCGGAATCGATAAATTATTCCTTAATTGCAATCACACGCACACCACACCGAGAGCCTCGCACAAGGCGCTTCGTTCGCCCTTCGTCCCCCGGCGGGGCCTTTCTACCAAGGCCTCGGCGGCCCGACGGAGTCAATCTGGCGCGAAAATCCGAAACTTTTTCATATCCTCCTCTCCCGCTCCTAGGCGCGCTTTTGGTCCGCGAGTTTCATCGCTCTTCTATCTCCTCCGCCGGGTGTGATAGCTTTTGCTCCTTTTTTCTCGCCAGTTATCAACCCGTTTATTTAGACTTGTTGGGGCCGGGTACGTTTTTATTCAACTTTGCTCTTAGCTTCACTTGGGGAAACTTTGGTCCGCAACCCGCGCACCATATCGTGCAGGCGGGCGTGAAGTGCGCTTCTTCATTATCCGAGCCTGTCGTCTCTGCGGTGTCTTAGTCTTTGCATCGCACCCTCCTTCGGTATAGTTTTGTTTTCTTGCACGAACCATAATTGAACTTTTGGCTTTCTAGGCGCGACTACGGGTCTCCACTGCAGCCGCTACTCTCTTCACCGTGTCTTTTCATCACTGTGTGAAACCTTTTTCTTTTCTTGCTATACGTCTACAGGCACACACCACGGTTAACTTCAATCTATGGTGAAGGCGTTCTATATACTGATTTCGGGGCTGTTCATAAAGTATTCAGAACGAAGTTAAGCAGGCTGTACAGCATGCATGAGCTTGTACAGCGCTATATACACTCGAAGCACTTTCGGGGAAGTGATTTGGCGCGTTAAGAAAAAGCGCTGTGCTCAATAAGAGCAGTCAGAAGAAAATCTCAATAATTTTCCTTTTTTTCTTGCTCTCATGCATAAAGCGAGTCCCCGTGCTGTGACAAGATGACCAATTAAGAACTAGGCAGTTATATCTGCGCACTCATTTTCCAGCTATTTATATATCTCTTGGACATCAACTCTGGTGGGCTGGTGCATCCTGCCGCAACGTAATGCAGGGAATTAGGCACGCGGTGATACCCACAGATCAGCACCATACTATGATCTGTTTACGTCATAGGGAATGCCTCTGAACAAGCCTGTGAATACACCGCAGTGAACTAATTGATTGATTGTGGGGTTAACGCGCCGACGCAACGCAGGCGATGAGGCGCGCCGTAGTGGAGGGCTCCGGATTAATTTTGACCACCTGGGGATCTTTATCGTGCGCCGAAATCACCGCAGTGAACTAACGTCTTTGGCTAGGGGGCTGGACAAACTTGCTATAGTTGTTCAAAATAATTTATTTTCACCCAGTCGGTCACCTAAAAGTAAAAAACATCCGTTAAATGCGCAAAATTATTCTTAGGTACTTTTAATAAACGAACATCACGGATAAGCAATGGATGAATTAATCGATTAAAGCATGTCCATTAATCGGGTAAATTTTAATCGACACCCAGACCTGTCAAATACATTTATTTTTGGCTTTTCTCCTCGAAGAATATTTCAGTATGGCGTGCTGCATAACGATCTAGAGATAAGGCTGAATCGTTTCTTAATATGAGCGCCTTGATGGTGGCACAGTCATTGATTAAACTTGCTCTTTGGTATATTACTTTTATTTGGGGCGTGAACGTGTTATTCGTGGAGCTAGCACACTGTGAAAATTTCATTTTGTAGTCATTTTAGACTGGATTGCAGCTTCGATAAGCGAGATAAGTGTTAATGTTAAAGAGATAATACCGTTTAGGTAGAAAAGGCGAGATGACAGAATGCCTGGCTTGGTGCGTCACGTTATGAGGAAGATGACGGCATGTTCCCACCAATTAGCGAAAAGTAACGGAGGCAAAGCGATATTACGAAACCACAAGCACCAATTTGAACAGGAATGCTGGTCGAATGAACTTTGCATACAAACAGCTGAGCCAGTGTTATTGACTTGCGAGAAGAAAACAAAAACATCGTTTCGTTTTCGCTTGATAACTTGGTCACGAACGTCTTAATCGTTTGTCATTCAAACAAGAAATGCATTTAGTTATAGCGTGGTACACAACAATGAAATCAATTAGCAATGACAGCCGAGATCGATTCCACACGCAAATAATGAAACATTGAAGAGAAACACTCCCATCGCCGTAGTAAACGCAAAAACGATTACTCCACGACCGGCTGTGTTTTCAACGGTCACTACGTGTCAGGGGTCTCACGACTTTTACTCTAAGGTGACTGCGAGGTTAGAAGAGAAATTGTCTTGAGTGAGAAAAATTAACAAAAGGGCTCCGGCAGAACGAATGTGCGTCTGCAGGAAGAAAGCGGAAAAGAAAAAAGAAAAGAACTCATGGTCGCTCTGATTCGCTGCAGCGAAAAGCGTAAAGCAGTGCGGGACAGCGTAACGCCTGAAGTGACGACCGCTAAGATAATGTACTTATTCACGGGGGCAAAAGCTTTATTACACGTTAATCGCGCAGATCGCCAATTCCTTGCCGCTTTTGCTTTGCTTAGTTATTTATTTTTTGTGGAAATGTTGCCCCGAAAAGCGGCATCTAGTCGGCCCAGCGCAGGCGTGCAGCCGTTTATCCCTACACCGCAGCGCGGGAACAGTTACGCTCGTGCAGTTTCAATTAACGACGCTGTCAGTGTACCGATCGTTGTAATAACCTGTCGTAGAAAGCACGAGACAAGGCAGCTCCGCCAAAAAGGAACCAAATGCATGCCCTGCGGCCTAACGTCGTGACCGGCTCTCGGAACTGCGCTGCCCGAGCTTTCTGTCTTGCTTTGTCGACCTCTTAACGGCCCCTGCGCTCCCTGGTCGAACGAAATCAGTGCTTTAGCACGACTGCAGTCAATGACGGGTCGACCCATATCTCACGACTAATGAAGAGCGCACACTTGCTCAACCTACCAGGAGAAAAAACGAGCGGTTTCGTTCAAACCGAGGCGGATCACTATTTTGTCCTCGTTTGATAAAACCTTCGACCATGCCGATTTATTGAAGCTCTTTCACTTAACGCGGTGTCAGTGTTGTCTTGCACGTACGAATAACCCCATACGAAAAAAGATGTAAAGAAAAGACACGAATAATTTTGTGGTAGATGGTGGTTGGCACCTCTCAGCACCTCAGCACCTCTCGATGGGAAAGGTGTCGAAAAAGGGGCCATAAAAAAAAAAACCGCGGAAACAGGCCCACTATTCGCGTACGACTCATTTCGTCCAGGGAGCCTGAAACACCTAGTTTTACGGAAACGCTCTATAGGCCCGTCATATACACTCCCCCCCTCTTCCAGTTTTGTGTCTTCCACATTTTTTTCTTTTCTCTGTGAGCTCGTCGTTCCGGAAGGCGTAGTTTAGGCTGGAGGTTGTTGGTCTGAGTGGGGATGGTTGCCGGTGTTCCACGGAGTTTAATTGAACTATAACGCTCTTCTTTATGCGGGATAATTGTTACACAGGCATGGTACTTTTGACGCCGCCTTAGACGTAATTGTAAGCCATTTGAAGCCCCCCAGCTGACTCAGCTGCCTACGCCGCCTCGTATAATGTGCAGCGTGATACTCATAAGAATAAAAAAAAAAAATGACAGACGGTTGGAACATCGTGCGAAAGCCCCATACACTTCTGGTTATAAGGCGTCATCGAATATGCCACCGCGAATGTGCTCTTTTGTAGGCAATGAACGGAAAATGTTCGGAAGTCTGCTTCCCTTCAATGCACAGAGAAGACAAATCACCTTGATCAGGGTGGTAATTGATAGGCCAATGACGGCACACAGCCGAAAAATTTGACTGGAAAGATGGGGTCTTCGCTGTGACATTGCGCAATGCAAGCGTGACGATTTTCACAACGCGATGTAACAATGCAGATCCATATTTCGAGTCAAATTATACGTCGGGCCTCTTTACTTGCCAGTTTTGTTCCCGCGGACGCCGCAATCGGTCATTCAAATGCACCGTGGCAAAGCAGTTACACGGACATTCTTTAGAGTGTCGTAACACCTTGCTAGCACGCAGGATACGCTCGCAGATTTCTTTTGTTCGACCTAGCTTCCTTGGACTTAAGCTACGAGTGATTGATTGATTGATTGATTGAGTGAGTGAGTGAGTGAGTGAGTGAGTGAGTGAGTGAGTGAGTGAGTGAGTGAGTGAGTGAGTGAGTGAGTGAGTGAGTGAGTGAGTGAGTGAGTGGTTGGTTGATCGATCGATAGATCGATTGATTAATTGAGTGATTGAGTGAACTTACACGGTATAAAACTTGTACTCTAATAGTACGGTATTTGCTGGCGTGAGTAAATTGACTGTTGCCCTTCATCCCCCGAAACAACATGAATACTTGCAAATTCAGTGTTTGTCTCCACGCGTTTTATTTTTACCACCACCGCAATCACCAGGGGTTTCCCCAGGCATCGAATCAAGGGGGGGTGTCTCAATGGCTCTGGGGGGGGGGGGGGGGGGTTCATAAACTAGAAAAGTTGTTTTTTTATCCCACTAGTTAAATAATAGACGTCTGTTAACCAAACGCTCATCCCCGTGACGAATCGATATGTTATTTATTTCCAGTTCTTATAATTAAACTTGCACACGTCTTACTTGACGCAGCGTGAAAGCAGCGCTAATCATCCAGGGTCCATAAAAACAAAAGCAATTGAAGACCGGGCACATGGTACTAGGCCAAATAAAGACGCTAAAAAAATCTTCGAATAGCGAAAGCGTGAAATTTTATTTATACATTTACAGAAACACAAGGCGTTTTTTATTGCGAATGAAAGAACCAAGCAATAAATTCCAAAATAAAAATTGGAGAAGTACGCATTTTTGAAGAATAGAACTTCATAACGCCGCTCCTTATTTACAACCGTCTAGGCTTCTTGCTGTAGCACTGCACCGCTTTTGCGATGAAATTATTAAAAACATGTCGGTCAACGTCAATAGCATCTCGCGCATCGGGTACCTCCGGACCTTCGATAGTTATGCTCATCAGCTCATTCACATGGTTGGGAAGAAGACGGCTTCTTTCTGATGACAAAACCCTGTTGAGGGCCGAAAACGAGCGCTCAACAGTGGCTGTTGTGATCGGCAGCAGCAGGAGATGGCAGAAGACGTCTCGCCGGCTAGGGAAGAGCAAGCTCGGGGGGGCGCACTTTTGTTTATTTTGCCCGAGGCTACTGCCAAGAATAGCAGACGGGCAGCCCGCCCATGCGCAGATCGATACTGAAAAGGTCCATACAAGGACTGACAAGAGTGAAATTTGGGGATTCAAGGGGGGGTGTCCAGAAAAACTAGGGGGGGTCTACACACCCCCTAGGGGGGGTGTAGGGAAACCACTGGCAATCACAAAAGACGTGCGAGCTTGATTTGCCCGCCGTCAACGGCGATGGCCATACAGCGCTGTCGCCTAGATCTGCTGAGCCCCACGTTGCATCTATCTCGATTCGTCGCCAACGCCTTTCTTCGCGGAGCCTACATAAGTTCCCTTGCACTTCCGCTACGACAACGCCAACTGCGAGCTTGTTTGTTGCGGACGGGCGGTGGCACAAGGCGGCGACACACTCATTTCGGGAAACCCGTCTTCAGACAGGCAGCTTCCACAGTAAAATTTTACACAGAAATCACCTCGACAGGGCTGGTTACAAGAGAAGGTAGGCCAGAAAAGGGATTTGAGAAAGCAGCGTTAGACGTTCATAGACATGCCCAACCCAGGAGAGACGTAAAGAATTCGCACTGGGCGTCCTCCTAAGCTGGACAAATAAGAGCGCGAAAACACCGGCCACTGACGAAGAATACGTACACGTCCGGCAAAACAACTCGAAGCAAGAGCGCCAGAACAGCGCCCCGCGGGGGAGAGTGGGGAACAAGCAAAGCCGGTGGAATCAATCTGGTCGGCCATTTAGAGGTGAACATAAATCTCTGACCTGCCACAGCACACGGCACGCTTTGGCGATTCGACGGGGCCTGCAGCGAGACCAGGCGGGACGCTTCCCCCTTTCCTCGGTGCGCCACTTGGGGGCGCCAGCGCGTTCTCACCTTCCGGGAGCAGCGATTCTTGTCAGGGCCCCATAAGCGCCGACAATGACGTATGGCCTCCCCGTCGCCTTGCGTTCCTGTGTCAAAAGCCAGGGCTGCAGAAAAGAAAAAAAGGGGAAACGGAAGTTGTTGCGGTCCCAGCGTTCCAATTGGCGGAACAACGTGGCTTGAATACGTTGCTGCAGAAACAAGGTATGTGGCTGCCGTAAACCGGAACTAAACACACGATCCTTGGTGGTCCAACAGAGCAGCTCAGCAGACTTTGGCGGCGTTAAGAGGTACGTTGTGGGGCACAACTGAAAGGAAGACTTTACTGGCGAAGATAAGCGTAAATTACATACATACAAAGTGGATTCTTCTTACACTTCCACAACACACCTCTTGCGGCTCTTCTGCAGCGATGCGAGTGATGGAGGTGTTCAGTGTATTACAAGCTTATTGCAGAAGCAACTATTATTCTAACGAGTCCCAACAACTGTTTTCAAACAGTTCGTGTGAACATCAATAGACACATCATGTGACTTCTGGCCTAGTACTCAAGAAAGAGAGCGATTTGTTCTGAAAATTATGATGACCTTGTCATTATAGTAAAATATCAGTTACTAGGGGCCTAATAAAGCACAGTACCGCGTTGTATTCGTTAAAATATCATAAAGTATAGCTTTTCAACTCTACAAAAACTGGATGAGGGTCAGGCCCTTACACGAGCGTTGAAGAAATTTGTTCCAACATGCGTGCAAGACCCATAATATACTGTCTCCCTTATATCTATTTTAGGCCTAGTACTTAATCACCGCTCTCCGTGTACAAAGGGTCAGCTGTGAAAATATTGACTGCGTCGTAAAATGGGATTTCGCTGGGCCTTAACTCACAATTTGGGAGCATGCACTTCCCGTATCTCTTCGTGCTACCCTTCCCTCGCGTTGCCCCTTCAATACTATTGATTCTTTCCTTACCCTTCTTCCTCATCGCATCACCCTCCCCCCGGTCTCCATCCCCTTTTCCCGAACCTCTATCACTGCTATTCTCCCCTCCCCAAATATTCTCCTTTGCTCCCATCCTCCCACCTTCACTTTCCTTCCTCTTACGCCCTCCCCTTCCCTTCTGGGGAATTCTTTCCCTTCTCAGTTCTATTCCCTCATCCTCTCTTGTCGTCCGTATTCCTCCTCACCCACTCTCCCTCGCATATCTCCTCTCCTGTCATATCATTTTTCATTTAATTTACCTCACCGTCACCCACTCTCTTTACCCTCCGCCCTCTGTCCCTCACAACTCTCATATTTCACATGTACCAATTCCAACTCCCCCTTCACTGAATGGCAGGCTTAGCGCAAATATGGCGAGGATGGTGACGAGGTGAGACAGACACCAAGAGAGAAGCGCCTGTCTCGTCTCGTCACCGTCCTCGTCTTCTTTGCGCTAAGGCTCCCATTCAGTACGAACCAACTCGCCCAACAACATGTTTTATTGCATTACTGCTCCACCGTCTATTAAGAGCGAATGCTCTTTATAAGCGACCCCAAACCATCCACCGCCGGCGTCGGCGGCGGCGTCCGCAGTGCTCTTTAAAGAAAAAACAGCATCCGGCGCCAGGTTTCGATCCGAGGACTTTGCGGGCCGCAGCGCGACGCGCTACCGACCAAGCCACAGACGCGACGGTGATATCAGTGTTAGACGCGCCTTATATCTTTAACGCATTCAAACTACGTCGTCAGCGGCGTGCGTTGGCGACTCAGCGGCGTTATAGCGGCTTGATAACTGCGTGGTGTACACGTGATACTACAAACCCGATGGAAGAGATGGAAGAGAAGGCGGCGAGGGGGTGGGCTGCGGGGGCCGAGCGCAAGCGCCGCAAGCGGGCCGACAACCGTGCATTCGCACTTTCACATTCTCCCCCTCGGGGAAATGCGGGGTAATTTTTTTCCCCATTCCCCAATCCCTTGTTTCCTCCCAATCTCGTCTCTCCCTCTCTTTTTCTATGCCACTCTTCAGCCTCCCCTCCCGTTACTCTCCTCTTCCACCCCCTCTCTCTCTCTCTCTCTCTCTCTCTCTCTCTCTCTCTCTCTCTCTCTCTCTCTCTCTCTCTCTCTCTCTCTCTCTCTCTCTCTCTCTCTCTCTCTCTCTCTCTCTCTCTCTCTCTCTCTCTCTCTCTTATTCTACTCCCCATAGCCCATCACCCTTTCCCTTCCTCTTCCCTTCCTCCTCGTATTTCCCCGTTCCAACCAATCCTACTCCTTTTTTCCCATTTACAACTCACTTCAGCCGTCACACTTCCTCCTCCAAGTCCCTTTAGCTATTTTTCCTACGCATTCCTCCGCCTTCTTCTTCTTCTTCTTCTTCTTCTTCTTCTTCTTCTTCTTCTTCTTCTTCTTCTTCGTCTTCTTCGTCTTCGTCTTCTTCTTCACTTTCTCCCTCTTTCTATCCCAATTTCACTCACTCATCTAGCCCCTCTTTTTGGGTGTGCTTGGGAGTGCGTGTCGGAGGGGCTTAATTTATTACGAATTAATAATAAATGGTTCTCCGTTATACTTCCCCGTGTCGTTGGTTAGGGGCCTAACTAACACAAGAATGGAAGTCAACGCAGCGGAACTTCGTCAGCCGCGTCACCCGTGCGGCGGAGCTCACTTACTGTATCGGAGGGTATTGCATCTTTTCTTCTCAAGACAAAATGTTTCACCAGCTAACCAACAAATCCACGCACTCCCGCATACCATTCAATGATCGCATTCCTTTAAAGGCAGATTTCGGGAGCGATTTCTCTCACTTTTCCGACGTGAACAACAAACCGAGGAACCCACCGCCAGGTTCCAGAGCAAGCCGCGTAAGCACTCGGCGACCGGTGTAGCCTGCCTTATCGACTACTTCTCGGCTTATTGTCGGGGCGGTGTTCACAGTGTTCGTTAAGCCATCAGCCCGGCGTAAGCGGGCCGTGATGAGCTGGGATTACGCGGTGCGTTATGACAAGCAGTCGCCGTCCACACCGCGAGCGAAACAAGAATGCGACGGCCAAATCCGCGCTCCTGTGTTCTTTCCCCTTCGCCTTCCACCTTGCGATCTTTGTGTACAAGCTCTGTCGCGCATTGCCCCCAACTTGGTCTTCGCTTCGGCATGTTTTTTTTTTTTTTTTCTGGTTTCGCCTACTTCGCTCCCCTCCTGGGTGCTCGCCGATATAGGTGGTCCACGTCGGCGCGGCGGCTCACACGTCCTTCGCTGCATGATTCATGGTCAGTCGTCGGCCGACAGCGCGTTCGGCCCCGATCGGATGAGCAGCGCGGCTGACCGTGGCATGCGCCCAAGCCCCGGGCTTTGTACCATAAATCCCCGTCCCGTGACTCCGCCGGGTAGCCGGGCGCTTAGCGTGCCCTTCTCTCGTCGCGACGAACGGCGGAGACCCTTGCGGTTCGCACACCAATGACGGCCGATGGCTGATGTGGGTCGGCGTCATCGTACCGGTCGGGGTTGGAGGCCCAGGTCTTAGCCCGGACGCGTCGACGTCCAAACGGATGCGACGTGTCAAGCTAGTCGCCCCCTTCGCCTCTGAGCGCGCCTTTTTTTTTATCTCACTTGCTGTGGGCTCGTTGCTCGTTGGCTGCGTGTCAGCTTAGGACCCACGCAGAAGCTGAAGATTATCGCGTCCATTGTAACAGCTGAACGACTGGCTAATCTGTTGTCGTGCACCGAGTTTTGTACGACGACGTTTTTGATAAAGTGCGTTCACGTTTGTTCTATGAGTGCGGCTATATTGTTAGGCTTTATAGTACAGTTAAACCTGGATATAACGAAGTTGACAAAAATGGACATTTTTTCGTTGCATCCAGGTTTTCGTTACATGCAGGTTTCGAGCTAAAGCTGGCGTGAATGAGAATGAGTGAGGCTGAACTCACCCTGGTTCAAGGATACATTCCACACTGAAAAACTGCTACTACACGGCCCCCGAATTCACAAACGTAACTAAGTATCACTTTTTCTTTTTGGTACTATTCGGTGCCTTAACGCGTTTCAAGAACCAAACTTATGCTGAAAGGGCACCTTTTCGTGAACTCGGTGCTCTTTTCTGCACTCAGAATTGTTTAGGTGGTGCTAGCTGGGACACTGTACCGGCCGGTGACGTTCTTCTTTCTCGCCGGCGGAGACGGCATTCAAAATTGCAAGCTTGTCTTGAAAAGGCAAATCTTTTAGTTTTCAGGCAGCAGAACTCATCACCCACGAACCCATACCACAGATATAAGTGGAGACGACACGACGACAGGCAGGCCAAGCACCTAATGTGTACCGCACTCACACGTGGAAACACATGGTAGATTGCGGTGCGGGAGAAATTCGCTAAATTAGCGCATTTCGCCAGCCGATCTTTCAGGAAAAGGGCAAGAACCATTGACTCATCCGCGTAGCGAATTCGTTACATTCAGGTTAACTGTCGCAACTCCTTCGTTACATAGAGGTCGCAAGCTCATGGGCTTCAATGAAGATGAAAACGGGGAATTGAAAAACTTAAATCCAGGAATTCGTTACATAGAGGTTCTTTACATCCAGGTTTAACGATAAAACTCCCTAATTTAGTTTTCTGGTGATACACAGACGAGTTGGATGGCACAATATCAGTCAAGATCACACATGAGCTCTTTCAGATGAGATTACGAGAGCTTGAATAAACAGACCAATTCACTTTGGGTGAGACCAAATGAGTTCAAATGCGGTGCGGCGAGTTTGGACCAGGTTAAAGAACATTGAATAAGATTACACTACATTAGATTAATCTGTACCTGGGTTAGTTTTTACGCCGGCAACATGCATTACGTCTGCAACCAAAATTTATAGCGATGACAACTTTTTTATGTATTTTTTATTTATTCAAGGAAATACTGCGGACGGTTTTTCACCATCCTAGCAGGAGAGGGTTACATCAGCTTCTTAACACAGAGGTCAAAACTAGAAGACGTCGGAGCATGCACGCAGTCGGAAGGCAGTGAATTCCAGTCGTCAATGGTTCGTAGAAAAAAAGAGTACTTGAACGTGTTGTTTTTAGGAGCGTATGGTCTTACAGTTTTTGAATGATTTAACCTTGCTGAGCGCTGGGGAGGTGGCAGAATATACAATTCTGTATTTAAACCGGATTCGTTGTTGTACAGTTTATAATAGAAGGTTACCCTTGCAATTCTTCGCCTACATTCGAGTGGTTCCAGGCCACATTCATTTAACATTTCAGAAACGGAGGAGAGGCGCCTAAAATCTGAAAAAATAAACCGTGCGCTTAGCCGCTGAATCCTTCCCACTTTATCTATGTCAATGGGTCCCACGCAAGAGATGCGTATTCCAGCACTGGTCGAACTAGGGTTTTATAGGCTGCAAGTTTCACTTTCCAATCGAATGATCCCAACTTCCTTCTTAAGAAGCATAGCTTCTTGTATGCCTTGGCGCAAACGTTGTCGATATGAGCGTCTAACAACTCTAACAGTCTGAGTATTCCAAGAAGCGAACGAAGCAAACTGTCCCGTCTGATAACGAATTCGGCCACATGAGAACCCGCTTACGGTTGAAAGCGGAGAATGGAACAGAGCGCTGAATTCTCTCTGGGCTTCCTTGGGGCGCTGCTTCGCTGCCTGCGTTACAACACCGCTCAGTGCTGCACCTCGGATATGGAATAAATATATAGTGTTACGTCATCCTCGCTAATTTTTTTTCCTGTTGTCTTTGTTCGCCCTCTGTTTAAACTAGATTATACGTTAGAGACTATGGTGCTAGATAAATATCTCAGTTTCATTTTATTATGGCTATGAAATTATACAATTTGTCAGGCGAAAGTGATGCCAGCAGCACCTCCGTATACAAGTGGTGAGAAAGAGCAAGTCCTGACGTGATGGAGCCCAAAATAACGGCGCATAGTCACTCATTTGGAGTGGCCAAGAACAGGAGTATATAACGTTGCCACGACCGTAGAGTGCCGCACTCTTCGAGGCTACGCCTTGTAGCATTCTGCTTGACCCGCAGCTGCTTGGTGCAGCTAGAGCACGCACTGATCTGGCGGCAGTCGGCACAGCAATTCTTTGGTGGTGGCAAAATCAACAGCGACTGCATTTTCACTGGTTCCTAATCTCTTGCTCCTACATATCTCAAATTCTGCAATATGTTGGGATTCTTTCTAACGACAGGTGCCTTAACATGACCTCGTTCGAAGACCTTGTTATTGACTACGTAGCGTCCATGGCAAGATTAAAAAGTGCTGCTGAGCACAAGAACGCGGGTTCGATTCCCGGCCGCGGCGGCCGCTTTTCTGATGGAGGCGAAAAGCAAAAACGCCCGTGTGTTCAAGATTTCGGTGCACGTTAAAGATCTCCAGGTGGTCAAAATTAATCCGGAGCCCTCCACTACGGCGTGCCTCTTCGCCTGAGTCGCGACAGCGCGGTAAACCCTACAATCAATCAATCAATCAATCAATCAATCAATCAATCAATCAATCAATCAATCAATCAATCAATCAATCAATCAATCAATCAATCAATCAATCAATCAATCAATCAATCAATCAATCAATCAATCAATCAAGAAGGCAGAACGATTTGTTTTAGTCACCTCATGTTAAACGCAGGACTTCGATTTCATATTCATTTCTTACTGACTTATCCTTCTATCTACCACAACTTTTGATGCTGATTATCTTTCAACGCTTTGAACAAAGCACCTCACTCATGGTTAAAAACAGAGAGCACGACAAAACACAATGATTACGCTTATTGCAGCCTCCCAAAATTTTATTTGGGCTGCGCCTTTGTTTTTTCCGCTAACACGATATTTAGTTTTACTTCGTTCATATATTTGTTCACTTACGCCCTTTCTGTTCCTCCAATATCACTGCCGCCAGAGCCAGTAGGTTTTAAGATTTCAGAGGTGGTTCCGGTACGTGTCCTGCTTTCTGTAATACCCTTATTTACGCCCTCCTCGTCTAACTTTTTTCTTCTCTTGAGCCCACGGTTTAAAACGTGCCTCTGGGCGGATTGTTCATTGACAACAACTGGCCGTCCTGTCCACACCACTCACGCCACTCCCCGCCTTCCTTTGTTGTCCTTTTTTCTGTTCTAGAGAGCTAAAGCAACGCGAATAAGGTGGAGTTTTTCCTACTCTCTCTCTCTTTCTCTTTGGAAGGAGACATGCAACCCCACGAACCCAGCCTGCAGACGATAGCACACTTGCCTGCTAGCTTGCTCGAAGAAAAACAAGTGAATAAAAATCTCGAACGCTTCGAATTCAGCCACTTGAAAATTCAGTGCGCCTTCGGCGTCCCTGGCGCACGCTGGCTGTGAAAAAGTAAACACGCTTAGGGCGTTGCGCGGAAAGCAGCCTCAGTCGGGGCGGTCCGGACCCCGTCGGCCATGTTTTGCACGTGAAGGACCCATGGGCACCCCGTCGTTCGTTAGTGGGGACCTTAGTTACTGCAATTTCCTTGCGTTATTTTTGTTTCATTTTCTATTCGAAATTTATCTTTATCTTCAAAATTTAACCCGCTTTTGATTATTTGGCTGCAGCTTTAAGCGTGCGTCGATGGTTCTGGCTGTGGCATTCGACACGTGTAGTGTCTATAAACCAGGACGTACTCGGCTTTGTTTTTATATTCTGAATTGTCTCTTTACTATTCCTTGCTTTCTTTCTTTTCCTAATGAGAGGCGAGAGAGGGGTGCCTAGGCCTTATTTTTTGCTCTACACGAGCTACTTTTTACCGCAGCTGTATGCCTTATAACGAGTTTTGGGAAAGAGGTTATATGCCATTCAGTCAACCCAGCACATGATCCTCCTTGTTAGAGGTGCCGAAGGAATTCTCATTACACTCCTTCGAGAGATATAGTTAATCACATTCGTCATTCCGAAGCCAGAGAAATAATTCCAGCTTTCGGGATGTGAGCGGCAGAATGTAAATAGCACAAATGATAAAAGAATTGTTAAATGAGAAGCTCAAAAAGGCAAAATTTTGCTTCACTCAAGAAATCACTTTTTAAGCCGGGTAACCTCAAACTGCTCGAGCTCTGGATTCGCCCAAACAATTGGCAGTATACCCCTGTTAATTCCAAACCAACCCAAACAAATAATGCCTCCACATTTTGCTCCTTGTAACGTTACTCCCTTACAAATTCAATGTAGCATCCCTCGAATTGGCCCCAAGAAGGCAATGCCCCATACTGAAATACTGATTGATTTGATTGTGGGGTTTAACGCGCCGGCGCAACGCAGGCGATGAGGCGCGCCGTAGTGAAGGGCTCCGGATTAATTTCGACCACCTGGGGATCTTTAACGTGCGCCGAAATCTCGTACACACGGGCGTTTTTGCTTTTCGCCTCCATCAGAAAAGCGGCCGCCGCGGCCGGGAATCGAACCCGCGACCTTGTGCTCAGCAGCGCAACGCCTTAGCCACTGAGCCACCGCGGCGGGTCATACTGAAATACTACATATCGTGCTCGAATACATGTATAAAATGCATTCGGCTAGAACTCACATATTTACGGATGGATCGTCATCCCCTCAAAGCTCTTCATCTGGAATGTACGTGCCACTTACGGGTGACATTTTTTCATTTCGTCTGGAGCGACCAACCTCATCTACAGCGGCTGAGCTCTATGCCCTTAAAGAAGCAATTGTTTACATTCTACGCCATGAGCCGCATCAGCGGAGCATCTTTGCAGACTCCAAGGCAGCTCTGCAAGTTTTGTCAAGGAGGAGCAGGTCTTCCCCCCCCCCCCCCCCCCCCCCCATACCGCAGCTTCCGATGTCTCCTACCTTCACCACCTCGCTTGCATTGCTGGACACAATATAAAATGGCAATGGATACCTGGCCACTGTGGTATTATTGGAAATCAAAAAGCCGATGAAGCGGCTCGTATGTCCTTAACCACAGGAAATACCGTAAAGTGTTCTTTACAAAAACAGAGGCTTCTACCATGGCGCATCGCTTTGCAGTAACTGAAAGAAACCCACTATGGTGCAACGAACCGAATAACCAAGTCTTTTTGCACGCGACTGACCCTGAATTGAAATCAAGACTTCCAGGACAGCTCCGTCGTAGGCTAGAGACATTATATCATCGCATACGACTGAACTCGGCTTACACCAACAGTTACCTTTTTCGCCTCGGAATGACGACCAACCCGTACTGCGATGTCTGTTCTGTAGAAACCGTTGAACATAGTTTATTAGAATGTGTGGCCTACTTGGACCCAAAATCCCGTTGTTTAAGATATTGAACGCCTAGATCAAAGACCGGTGACTCTGAAGACTATCCTAGGGCCATGGACTAGCTCCTCAAAGCAGCGTCAGGTTTTAAAAAGTTTGTTTTCTTATTTGAAGGACAATGGTCACATTTTAAAATTGTGAATTCTGGGACACCATCTGAAAAATAGTCCGTCAAGCACGTCAAGCCACGCCAGTGTTCTCCTTTCTTTCTTTCTTTCTACCCACCTCTTTCTGGGGCCTGTTTTCCCTACATCCACGACCCCTAGCAGAGAAGCATGCAGGCGATTGCAAACCCCGGCAAAACTCTGGTTTTTCAAAAAAGAGCCTTCTTTCTCTCTCTAGAGCCTATGACGTATTATGGACAGCTGTGCAATAGGCTGAGGCCGGCAAAAGCAAAAGCAAGCTAGTCAGGGCTTATAAGCTCGGAGGACGAGCTATTCACGCGTAAATTTAGTGCACATTCTTTTTGCAGCAGTAAAAATGGCGGGAAAAAAAGGAAAGTTGCGAACGAACATGTAAACTAGAAGCACCAGTCCGTACGGCGCGCACTTTGACGGCCAAAGCTGCACAGGCGTCGAGCCCGTTGGGCTCGTCTGACACGACCCTGACCAACTGGCATAAGCGACATCGCTACTTACGTAACACTCTTTGTCGAGCATACCAAAATTTTCACGAATGATTACTTTCAACCATAGCGGAAGTAAGCCAAGTACAATGCGGCCTGAAACAGAGCATGTGTGGACAGCGGCCTCTTGGCATTATCGTGGCGCCGTCTCTGAAAGGACACGGGGAAAAAATTGACCGCGTATCTGCTCCTTTCGTTGCAAATGCCGACGAAAGAAGATAGTCTACTGACGCCCCTGGCAAGTAAATGCTTCACTTTTGTTCCCGCCCACCTCTGATGTTGTTTCTCTCCCGTCTAGTTCCTCCAAAGATAATACGCTGGTGGTTTGCTCAAGCCAATTTAAATTTGCCGCGTTCCACTGCTCCACGTCGGGTGCCTCGATGCCGCCGCTGCCGTACGGAGGAGACGCGCGTGAATCAATATACCCTACTACAACGTTTATAGAGTCACGTTGCCCTACTGTACCACGAGTTTTCCAAGCGGAGCGTGGAACCTATCTAGTGGAACCTTTCGTTGCTGTTGGCGTTTGATTTTTTTAATGCCGCCAGGTATACAGCGCGGGCAACAACAGGCGACGGTTTTCTTCAGTTGGTGTAGTATTTTATTTGCTATCGGAAAAGCCAACTATCCGTGAATTTTTTTAATAAAGGAAGACTACAGATAAAACTCATGTATTTATTTTCTGTCTTATATTTGCGTAATATCTGGTTCTTGCTCAAAAATGTTAAAAGGTAGGAACATTAACACCGGACTTAGACTTTTAGATTTGGGTATGGGTATAGTTTTTGTTTCACTTTGGCCGGGTGGCTGAATCGAGTCACAGACAGACAGACAGACAGACAGACAGACAGACAGACAGACAGACAGACAGACAGACAGACAGACAGACAGACAGACAGACAGACAGACAGACAGACAGACAGACAGACAGACAGACAGACAGACAGACAGACAGACAGACAGACAGACAGACAGACAGACAGACAGACAGACCAAAATTTCTGCGTTTATAAGTAGCCCAAGGAAGGCTATCGTCTTTAAAAGACGTTTCGCCGTCCGCAGCAGCTCTGTAGCATTTTCCCTGGATACGTCATCGCTGGAGTAACGAAATACACGATTTAGCGGGATAAGAATTTTGGTTTAAAATGATTAATTTCTCAGTGAATAAAGCATCGTTTGTTGCCGGACAAGCGTAGGGGCACTTTGAAACATCAACTCTTTCGAATACAACAAACTTGTATTTTGTCTGCATGGCACCTTTAAATGATTATAAAGACATTTCAAGGGTGTCCACGAGTAAATGACTGCAGTTTGTACATTAAAACGCGGTTCTCGAACGAGTAAACTTCCATCTTAAAGATAAATATTCCTAGAACAAAAGCGAAATTGTTTCACCTACGTCGAAACATATCGGTGCTAAGCTATCTTGTTTTCAATGAAGCAAAAATTGGTAGGGTTTCAAGTTTTATAATTCTAGGCGTCATATTTTCGAAACACGCGTCACGGT
The DNA here is from genome assembly GCF_048455015.1 of Haemaphysalis longicornis. Classification (NCBI taxonomy): domain Eukaryota; kingdom Metazoa; phylum Arthropoda; class Arachnida; order Ixodida; family Ixodidae; genus Haemaphysalis; species Haemaphysalis longicornis. The sequence continues at coordinate 279,537,628 of NW_027526295.1, read as the reverse complement.
CATCATCATCATCATCATCATCATCATCATCATCATCGTCGTCGTCGTCGTCGTCGTCGTCGTCATCACCACCACCACCACCAGCCTATCTACGCCCACTGCAAGGAAAAGGCCTCTCCCATTTTTCTCCAATTACCTCGGTCCTGTGCCAATTGTGACCAATTTATCCCCGCAAACTTCTTGATCTCATCTTCCCATCTAACTTTCTGCCGCCCCCTGCAACGCTTGCCTTCTCTAGGAATCCACTCTGTTACCCTTAATGACCAGCGGTTATCTTGCCTTCGCATTACATGCCCTGCCCACGTCCATTTCTTCTTCTTAATCTCTACTAATATGTCCTTAACACGTGTTTGTTCCCTGACCCACTTTGCTCTCTTCTTGTCCCTTAATGTTACACCTATCATCTTCCGCTCCATTGCCCGCTGAGTCGTTCTAAATTTAAGTTGAACCCTCTTAGTGAGCCTCCAAGTTTCTGCCCCGTAGGTGAGTACCGGTAAGATGCAGCTGTCATACACTTTCTTCTTCAGCGACAATGGTAGTCTGCTATTCATTATCTGAGAATGTCTGCCATATGCACCCCACCCCATTCTGATCCTTCTAATTATGTCTGTCTCATGGTTGGGATCTGGGGTCACAACTTGGCCTCAGTAGATATATTCGCTTACCACTTCCACTGCCTCGCCACCGATCTCAAACCGCTGTGCTGTCCCGAGGTTATTGATCATGGTTTTCTGCATATTAATTTTCAGGCCCACGATTCTACTCTGTTCGTCCAGTGCGGAAAGCATGCTTCGCAATTCGTCCCCCGAGTTACTTAGCAAGGCAACGTCATCAGCAAATCTGAGGTTACTGAGGTATTCTCCATTAACCCTTGCTCCCACCTGTTCCCAATCCAACGTTCTGAATACTTCTTGTAAACATGCTGTGAATAACATTGGAGAGATTGTGTCTCCTTGTCTGACACCCTTCCTTATAGGTATTTTACTGCTCTCCTTATGGAGGATGATGGTAGCTGTCGACCCATTGTAGATATCCTCTAGTTTTCTGACATAATGCTCATCTACCCCCTGGTTCCGTAATGCCTGAATGACTGCTAGGGTATAGCCGCGTCACGGTATAGCCATGTTAATTATGTAATCTCAAACTGTCTGGTGTTACCTGAGTTATTCGCCGTCACTGGCCTTCCCAAAACTATTTCATTATTCTCTGTTTCCTTCCTGGCTAAACTATACTCCTCTTGTTTGGTCAAATAACCGCGTATAAAAATATACAAAAGCTTCTATTCCTTCAGAAAAAAGCTGTGAAATGATTAAATAAAGCTTCTTATCTCTCCCACACAAAAGAAATCTTCATAACTGACAACTTTATAGTTGTTATAAATAAAGATAGCAATGTATCATCGTTGACCGGTCTTACGAGAACGTCACCCATTTGGCATACTCGTCGGCCCGAAGAAGAAAACTCACGAAATGTCGGACACCCCTTTGTCGCTCATTTGGGATTCAGCAGCGGCGAACTCGCACCCAGCACCTGCATCCCGCAGAGTTAAGCATGGCGGCACTCAGTAAGAACGTTTCTTGCCCTCAAAATACTAAGTGATTTCCCGTCGATATTTTGCCCAAACCTACAGGTGTGGTCCGGACATCACTCATGCGCGGCGCCGCCGCAACGCAGAGTATACATACATGCCTCGGAAGGGTGGCTCGCGGAGTACGATGATGCGCCGAACAGAGCGCCATCGTACATAAGTAAAGGCGCCCACCCCGCTACCTGCATCCTTCCTTCTTTGCCTTCTTTAGCACCTCGTTCGGCTCCATCCGCATAACGGACCTAACTGCGCTGCTCCTTCAGCTGGAGAAACCTCCCCCCACGCGGGGTTCCGCGCTCATCGGAGAGGTGGCGCCGGTGCTCTTAGGGCAACTAGACCCGTGCACCGGGGGACCCGAGCTTCGGCACCCACTAACAACGAAGCGACGGCGGAGGGGAAAAGATCTTGAGTATCACGTTGGCCGCACCGAGGTCCCATCGGGAGCAGATCGGGAGCACGGCTCCTGTGGCAGTTCCCTTCAACCCCCTCCGCACTTCCCCTTTCTCCTCCCCCGACCACAACAGCGGTCCGTTGCGCGGACGCTGACATCAGCGCACCGCTCGCCTGCTCGTTTTTCTTTGCTCTTTCCCCGTCCCCGCGCTAGACCTCAACTCGCGGCGCTTGATTACGTCACGGAGGACCACTCACATGACGGATGACCGCTGGCGCCACCCTCCTCACTCCCGCTTCTCTGCGTAGACAGACTAATGAGACCGAGTCAGGCCTTGCGGGATCTCTCGCTCCCCTTTCAGAGCGCCCCCCTCTTGCGCTTCCTTTCGCCAACGCCTGTGCGGCCGGGGAGCAAATAGAGCGAGGAAAATAAAGCAGCAGGCATAAACGGCGAGCATGCAGAGCTTCTTGCTGTCGCCCCACAGCGTTTTCTTCGCCCGATCCCTGACGGGACGAGGCCAGCCACTCTGGGTTTCGCGTGTCAATGAAGACGAGATCGGCCCCTTTCCGCAGTGTTTGGTTCGAAAGAAGAGGGCGCGCTGAGGTGTCCCGCAAGTAAACAACGCCGAGCAAGGACGCCTGGGTGCGTAGAAAGTATTCATGTCGCCGCATTGTGGATGCTTGTGCATAGAAGGGAACAAACCCCCTACACCGCACCTAAGGTTATTTAAAAATAGAAAAAAAAAGTTCGGTGCTGCTTTCATGTACATAGTTTCGGGATTTAATCCGCCAGGAAACTTAGCTATATGACACAGTACTTATGATTTAATGGTACAGGATGTCAAATTTGGTTATTCATGTTTAATGGCATCAGGGCAAAGCGTTCGAAAAAATTACGAGAGCGGCGTTTCCACGCTCGTTAATGTTTGAGTGACGCACGGATAACTCAAAGAAACCTTGCAACAAAGCCATTTTTATTTCTCGCAACAGTGACTGGAACCGAATGACTAAGGCGTACTGAGGGGTCCGGGTATGTGTGATGACGGGTTAGACTCTGCAGAAGCAGTCGTTATGCCATGTAGATGACAAGTGCAATAGGGTCCGTGTACACGACGTTTGGGGCATGTTAACGAGCTTACGAAGCCCTGAACTGACCCGCGCACCTGAAAACAGCGCGGTGTTGCTAATGCGCGTCAAAATTCAAATCTAAATTCGCGTCTATAATGAATAGTTCGCGCATCAGGTACAAATGTCGTTTTATGACACACAAAAAGGGTATACGTAAATGTGTAGTGATCACACTGCCATCCTGTGTCGAGGGGGCAGCCTGCCCGCCGGGTGTACGCAAAAGTAAGTGTCCCCTGACCCTGATAACTAATAAATGCTGCGAAGGACCAAAGCGGAAGTGTTTTCCTCCCATACGGGGTAAGGGACCATAAAGACATGCAAATTTTGTTAATTCATAAGAGTTGTGGGGATCTTGGCTCCCGAGCCATTGCGCGATCGCTCGGTTTGTGCCGTTGCCCGGCGCTTTTCCCCTCTCTCCCCGACATGCCGGCTCGTCTCGGCGTCACTGTGTAGAGACGGGTCGTCTTCTGAAACTCCCGCCTGAGGTGAAGGCTGCAGCGACCGTTGCGGCGATAAAACACTGTCCCGCAGCGGGCGCTCCGCCCTGGTAGTGGAGCTAACCTCACCTCATTGGCCCGTTTGAGCGATTCCCGAACCCCACTCTCGCAGGGACGCGAACGCGCGCCCTGCGCGGGGGTCCGTTCGGAGAGACGCTTCCAGGACGCCGAAGGCGTTGGCCGAAGGTATGTGACGCTTTCTTTACCAGCCGGCTGCAACTCTGTTGCGCCGGCGAAAGCCCACCAGCCCTTCCGGCTGCGGCCAGTGCCTAAGGCTGCTCCTGTTGCCCCTACGCTTGCATATAGTAAGGCCGTACGTATACCACTCGACGATCACGCCGTGCGGTACGCGCCTGTGAGCGAATGGGCCCCGTCTCCCTCGCTGCTGCGAGCCGATCTGGCCAGCACGGCGATGCGTGCGCGCACGCGCACCGCGGAATTTACTCTGACGGAAGAGCCCACTGGCTTTGCGCCGACGACGCGCACACTTGCGCGTGGCGCCCCATCGCCTCTTTCACCTCAAGGGAAGTGCGTACTTGTACTTTAAATTGTGTAACTGGGACGTTAATGTAAAATAAACGTCTTCCCTCCGTACCCTGGGCATATTTCCTTTGTCGCCCCCTTCTCCACCTGCCCAACAGAGGCGGTGCTAAGTTGGCGCGACGGCGTTTCAGTATCGTGATCGCGCTCAAATAGCTCGAACCCGCGGTGGCTCCTCGCAGTGTGCATGAGTGCATGCCTTGTGCAATGCTAGGGTTATGCATATTGTGAGGTAGAGGGACCACAGAGTGCTCTCGCCAAATAACGATGATGCGGCAGCAACTGAGACAGATCTTAAGGAAAATTGATGATGATGATGTGGCGACACCACAGAAACTGTCTCGCTGGGTTCTTATGACGTAATATATACTTGTTTGTGCGATTAGCGGCAGCCGACAAAAAGAACGGTCCAAAAACGCGTCTGTGCAATCGCAGCGTTTCCTTTTCTTGGTCGCTTCGTTCGATCGTGATAACGTGCATAACTCTGTTTTTAGTATACACTCTATTACATCACTGCTGACGTCACATGGCGCGAAATTTTAAAGGTCGTTTACATTATGTATCTCTTTTCGGCTAGCCAGACATCTTGCAGCGCCTGAATTGAGTTGAGCGATTTACAGAGGGCTAGTTCTTTCAAATAAAAAAAGAGCTGTATTTTGCAGGGTGTCGAATCGGAACCGAACCGAACCGAAAACCGGAACTGAGCCGGTATTTTTGCCGGAACTAAACCCGAACCCCAACCGTTATTTTTTGAGCACGCTGAACCCGAACCGGAACTGAACCGAAAAAAGAAATAGCGGTTACCGGTTCGTGCCGAAACGGTTCGACCCTCCGTTGTTGATACTGCACAGTCAATGCCATTCAGCCCTTTTTTTCTTTCACGTACCATCAACTTCGTACCCGCTCGCGCACTTTCCCCTCCAGATAACTGAACACTATCACGCTCTATGTAACAACAGGGGAAATGAATGAGCACCAATGTGGCAATGGTCTGTTGTTGCTGGAAGCGCGAGCGTAGTGCAAGCTGACCAAACGAAATGCCATTCTCGGCAGCTTGCAGGGGATATAAAACGACTTTGCCCTTCCCTAGCTGCGACTTTATTGGAGCAATCAGGCTACAGGAGTGCTCCCCTGCGCAACAGCGGAAGCCCACACCCGATGTGTGCAAACTTTTTGCATTTCGTAATTTGTTTAAAAGGTCCGACACCTGCAAATTGTTAATACTTGACAGTGTGACCTCAGGAGCTGATCAGTGGCTAAGCCGTTTGCTGCTGATGCAGTTTTGTCTCTTTCAGATCTGCTTTTTTTTTTTCGAAGGTGCACTTGTACTGACTGCCCAACTCGCTACATTACTTCTACTGCTACTCGTTCCGGAGGGGAGTACTGCTGTGGACGAATTAAAGAGCGTCTACCAAAAAAGTCCCATCTCATGCTCCGTGCGTCAAATTTCCCTTTCATTTTGTAACAGCATAATCTGTTATAAGTTTCCACAATGTAGCACACGGAACGATGGCCGGGGGTCAGGCGGTACGATGACATACTGATTGTAATGCACACATCCGGTATAGCTATCTGAAAAGGAATTGCAGTGGTCAGAGCAATAATGCAGTGACTGAGCGTTAACTAAATCTTACTTTTAACAAAAGTGTGGCTAACACATTCGATAAGGTGACAGCTAACAAATTATTCAGGGTGACCAAATAATCTAATTCATTGGTAGTATTTATGTGCCTGTCGCAGGATTTTTCTGTTTCGTTACAAATATAAAAAAAATGTGCGCCATTGGTATTAAGCGCTGGTGTTTGAACGCGCCAGTACGCAGGCCTAAATTTAAGGCTTCAAGGTTAGCGCGATGGGCGATTCCATAGCGACGATTGCGATTTCAACAAGAAAGGAAAGGACAGAAATTATATCCCACCGTCATATCTCTTGGCGGTGGCTTTATGAATAGTCGCTAGGACAACATAAACTCTGGGTGAGAAAGTAGGTGGTAAATCGTCGCCACTTCATCTGTTTTTCTAATATCTCGTAAAAATTTTGCTTTGCAATTGCGCCACTGCCCTTGAGGAACAGCAGCATTTTTCATTTTTGTTAGTATTTTGATTTGACTGTTGTTTTAAACTACTAAATGTTTTTTTTCTAATTTCAGTGATAATTAAACTCATCGAACCGGTTTGGTACGTGATTTTGTCGAACTGGAACTGAACCGGAACGAAATGATTTTGCCTGAACCAGAACCGTAACCGAACCGGTATTTTTTTTTTCGGTTTGACACACTGGTATTTTGTCTTCATTCATGGCTCCTTGAAGGTTCTCAGTCGCGACTGGCTTGGCTTTTCATGAGCACGCACGTAATTTAAACTCGTCCCAGCAGGCCGTAGCGCACACCCTTCGCCGTTTTGCCAGCCAGCTCCTCATTACACAGATTTCCTCCTCCTGGCGTGCCAGGATTCCGCGCTTAACAGTCCAGATGGGCCGACCGTGTACGCGCAGCGCCGTGCGACCCGCTTTACGAGGGACCGTGAAGAGATCTCCTTTCCGGTCACGCCACGCGCGGTCTCCTTTCCTTCTTGTTCAACAGCGTGGTCACCGCAAGCCGTCATCGTCACCGACGTACTCCGGTCGCGCGTGTTTGGCGGGACACGGTGGACTCTGTTTGGCGCTGCATGGGAACAATCACAGCGCCCGTGCTAGCGGCTAAAATGAGACCAGGTGCGGCGCCATCAAAGGGCGGCCAGCGGCGCGATGACAGCGGTGGGAAGCACGCGACCAGGCGACGGCAGATGAACGCGGCGACGTCGCGCTAAGCCTGGCCTCACGCAACGTTAGGCTTAACAAGCGGAGCCGTCGTTCGGTCAAGCGCTGCTCGTCCGCGAATGGAGCAGCGGCGGCGAAGAGAGATAAAGGACGGGTGGGAGTACGCGGCGTGTTTTCGATGGCCACGACAAAAGCCAAAGGGAGGTACGCCGCCGGCCGCGTGCGATCATTAAACCGCGAAAACGGCGGAACGGCGGCCGTTGGCTGGTTCCCTCCTATAGTTCTTTCAACTTTACTTTTCCGCTGTTTTAGTCCCTCCGTCGGTCTCACGGAGTCGATAGGAGGCGTAACGGGCTCGTGCGATATGCCGCTAGTCGGGCTTTTCCGTGGGCGTGTGCTCCCGTGGTCGTCTGCTTCCGCCGGAAGTCAGGTGTTTCCTTTCCCGTCGAGTTCAGGGGCGTCGATGTGGTCAGCCTCTGGGTAGCGGCGTTTTCTTTGTAAGTCCACCGTGAGCTTGTTTGCTGCGCAACTGTGTTTGCCCCATGAAGTCCACGAACAAAGCGAAATGTTCTTTTTTCTTCATTTCATGACGGAATAAACAAACAAAAACGCTCTTCTCGTTTGCGAGCCAACGTGATACTTGTACGAAGGAACGAGAAAGATGTTCTTTGATTGGATAGCGCGTGGGCTGAAAGTGCCCGTTCACTGGCGTTGCTGCTGAATGCTATCGCGCCATTAACGCGCAACTTCGAATTTCGCAGTTACCCAGCGACCCATCGAGACTACAGCACGGTGGTTTCCGACAAAAAAAAAATCTTGCGGCACAGCATATGTAGTTTGGCATCCGTTTAAAACGCTGCGATTAGCATTTTGATTTAGTAGATAATGCACGGCATTCAGGAAAATTTCGGAAGCTGAAGCATGGCTGCGCCTTTATTTGAAGTTTTTGATATATGTGTGTCCGCGCCTGCGTGCAAGAAATGAGAGGAACATTGATAAGATCTTCCTTACTTCTTGTCCGCTTTTACTTTCCTGTTTTCTCTTTATCACCCCGATCCGCCAAGTTTATCTAAAAGCTAACATCCCTACCGTATTTTTTCTTTTTTTCTGGGGAAACTTACGGTGGATTAAGAGGATTAACAGGATACGAAAGTGGGATCTTTGAGATAGCGCGGGAGAGAAAACATCTTTATTTGTCCTGCAACTTGGACGCTGCCATACGTCGTGTCGGACTGCCGCTCGTTGTCAGTCACCTACTCATGCAACGCCTCCGGTGGAGACAGCACCTTCGGGGCACTGACGTTTGAGGGCGTCCAACACCTGCTGGACGGCCATATGTTGTGTTTCGTAGTCCTTGCTCATAGCCGCACTTGTTAGGTGCGGCGGGAACGTCTCGGCTGTACTAGCTTCACTTGGATATACTCTGCAGTCCCACAGGATATGGGCTGCCGTGGCCCTATCCTTCTTGCACAGCACACACACATCATTCGGGAACACCTCTGGGCAAATGTGTTTAGCTAACACCGGAGTCATTAGCGCATTAGTCTGTAGCTGTCTAAACATAACTGCATCCTGCCTCGTCAGATTGAAACTCGCCATTTCAATGAAGCATTGCACGTGGGAAAGTTAGATTTTTTGCATGGCGTTCTTGGCTATTTCTGCGCTTCCGTGAAGCGAAGTAAAAGCTCATGAGATGGAAAGGTATACGTTTATATTGGTTCTCAGCAACATACGTTGCCAGCATCCGTGGTTCACGCTTATACATAAAATGGGTATGAATACTCAATCGGAACTCCAACAGGCAACAAAAACCTACAAATGGGAAAACGAGATCCCCAATGCTATTGCGGTACCCTAAGCATGTTCTGGTGCAGCATTGCAAATCTGCGCTATAGCTTGAAGGCAGCGACAGCAAATTGCATCGTTTCACTATTCTATACGAATGGAACCACTGATCACAATATTTTAGTGACGCGAAGCGCCAGGCAATGCACAATGTTTCAAAGATTTTTAAGGTGTCCAATTTCACACAGCCGAAAGAAATAAACAGATAAAATGAGGTGACATCTTTGCAAACCATAATTTGAGATATCCGCATGGTAACACAGACTGCGACTGATTAAAACCACAACTTTTGTATGTGTGTGTGTGTGATTTGGCTGCTCACTGAAGAGTGGGCATTCAAGCCGGTGACGTCCTCTTAAGGTCGTTTTCATAACACCCGAACCACAACGCCCACGGGAGCCCAAGTCTAAAACAAGACAGCACCCACCCTCCGTTACACAGCCTCTCGCACCGAGGCGCTGGTGGATACTTGTCTGTCGGAGCGACCAATTTGCGACGGAATCAGGCGTGCGTACCGGGGAGAGGCTGCTACGCAAGCCAAGCGTTGCAGTGTAAGACCAATGGCGCGGAGGCGCCGCGAAGCGTCGACGAGAGAAACTTAACATCCTCTACGGATCCCTCGCCTCCTCATCAGTCTAAGGCGTACGCATAATTCGAAGTGTTATCGACTTGTCTGCGACGACGCCTGGAGGGAATGACGCCGGAATGAAAGCGGGAAAAGAAAAAAAAACAGGCAAGAAAATATATTCGGATCGGTTTTGAGGACTGAGAAGACGACTGGGACGATTAGAAATGGAAGAGTGGCTCGAGTTTCGGTGGAGCGCGCCTCGCTTCATTTCTATGCGAAAGTAGAGCGATCGAGATACGGAAGGGTTGAAGGCGTGGATAATCGGCGGAGAAGAAAAAAAATGTACAAGATGGCGGAAGGAGGCGAACAAAAATATAGTGAAAATAATCTTCACCACGTCACGGATGAGTCCATCCTCAATTCGCAGAAAACGCAAATCAAGCGTATATTCTCGCTCTTTCGCGTGGGAGTATAGTATATAGCTCGGAAGAGGCCTTAAATAATAATGATGAAGAGCGAACAGAATGTACTTCCTAGCGGGATGAACATTTTGAAGGCCGCGAAATAAGGCACGTTGGCAATGGCACGAACGTTAGTCTTTGGGAGGAGCATGATTGAGGAGATGGGCGCGAAACGACTCCTGGTGTTGCCGTTCTTTTTTCTGCGTCTGAATCTGGCCAAACAGCGAAAACATATAAGAAGGAGAAGTCCTTTTTTATATAGGTTTGTTCTGTATTGCGAGCTGCTATGATTTTAGACGCCTAAATGCTCACATGAGAAATGAGGACGTTCGGCGCTGGCAGCAAATGTCAGCCGGGAAGAGGGCGCAGGCCCGCACTACAACAAATTTGAAGTTGGAATCAAGAAGAAAAGGAAAACAAGGCGATAAAAACGGCGGAGAGTTGGGGAATCGCTCACGAGTGTAACGGGCCCTGATTGCTTAAACTTGCTTGGCATTTTTAAAACTACCTAAATTCTCTGCGAAGCTGTTGGTTGCTTGGTTGTGACGTCTCGGCCTACATTCCTCAGCTGTAAAAATAACAAAACTTAAAATAAAGCGCCAGCCGTCGCTTCCTCGCGGAGAACGGTCGAAAATGACCAGAGTGAAGCGCAGTCGTGACCAAACGTAACCAAACGTAAGAAATGCTCAATTAGGGTAATTTTGAATGACAATTCCGACCACATGATTGTTCCCTTTGCCGAAAATTAACAATCAAATCACGTGTTCATAATTCGGGTAGTGTTATACTTTCACGTGTTCGGAAACGAACCCGGGTAGTGTTATAGTTTTATAATCCAGCCCTGAGGCGTCAATTTGGGCATGTTGTTCGCTTGTAAACATGTGTAGTTATCTTCAGGAAAAAATGTGGAAAGTTCAGCACATGTGTGCATTCGTGTGTGTGTGTGTGCGTGCGTGTGCGTGTGCGTGTGCGTGTGCGTGTGCGTGTGCGTGTGTGTGTGTGTGTGTGTGTGTGTGTGTGCGTGTGCGTGTGCGTGTGTGTGTGTGTGTGTGTGTGTGTGTGTGTGTGTGTGTGCGTGTGCGTGCGCGCGAGCGTGTGCGTTTATGCGCGTGCGCGCGCTTGTATACCATCTATTTGGTCCGTGTTTAAGCCGAGCAGGCTTTATTATCAATTTATTCTAACGCGCTCAGATTATTATTTCCTAAAGGAAAGCGTCGAACTTGCGTGCACAGCGTTGGGGGAGCATTCGATTCGCGAGTGAAAGTCCCAGGATGTGAATGAAACATAGGATGTTTCCTTTATCCCCTATAAGGGAAATACGGGAGGAAGATATTAGGCGGAAGTGTCTAACTAGCAGCTGGATCCCTAAAAGGCTACATAAATACTCAAGGCAGAAAACACACAAAGCTTAACGCCAAGGGGTTGGCACTTGGCAAAGAACGCCATCTTGCCCAGGTCATTACTGGCGCATGGCTCCAAAATTCATTCTGCTGAAACGAAATTTCTCGTGGCCGGTGCTTTCACAGTGTGCAAAAAATTAGCCGAAAATACTGCGAAAATTGCACGTAAACGCACAAGTTACGGCCCCATATGCCCGCAGAGAAACAAGCATAATGTTGCAACTTTTGCGCTCAGTAAATACATGCGGCAGATACGAAAAGCAGTCTAGACTGAAAGCTGCGGCTGAAAGTAGGGGAGCTCCCAGCACCTCGAAGTGCTGCCGCTTACTCATTGTTTTTAAGAGTCGTAAAACGTATGGAGTAAAAACAACGAAAGGCTAGGACCATCCCGCACTCGTATTCTCAACACTAAAACGAAGCCGTGGATGAAATAGATGCTTCAGAGACAGCGCGCTTGGGGGAAGCGATGGTTGAGTGGCCGGGAGCCATGAACAACATAATGCCGCACTTACCGCATGGCTTAAGGTGTTGTACGTGCGAAGCAACGATAGCACTTTATCGTCCTTGGCGAGACCCTGTCAGGGAAACCACTCTGATACTTGTGGAACGCTACGATAAGAGAAGAGCGGAGTGTGGAAAAGAAAGGAAGCAAAGGCAACTTCCCGCTGACGTCAGATAAAAGTGGCTATCAACTCGCCACGCGCGTATTCTACGAGGCAGCATTCGCGCACGCCTATTCTGAGTCGACGCTACATGTGGATTTCCGTTTACGACAGTCATCGTGCGCAGCTGCTCTAATCTCTGCTCTTTGGCTCGTCACGGCTTTAAACGTGCTTCCCCACGTCCCCCTGTAAAAGTTGTTTCGCGAGAGACGAACATACACGCACATACAGAAAAACCCAACCGTCCTTCAGGCCTTGCGTAAAAGTTATTTAGTGGCTCATCTCTGAGCGCGAGCCTCTCGGCACTGGGAATGGCCACGCGGAGTTATGCTTCGCGCTTCAAAGTCCTTCACCGCGCCAGGATCTTCTCTTTTCCTCGTTCGCGCGCGTCGCCAGTGACGTATCCCCTCGGTTGAGCTGGAGTCGCCTTATGGAATACGTTTAGCGCCCGCGTTCCAGCCGGGTTGATTTAGGGGCGTCTGGGGGGAGAGAAATGGCGCTCGTTACAGTGAGAACGGTGCGTGCAACGGTCACCGCGGCAGTGTATATTATATACACGCGGTGTGGACACCACCACTCCGCGTGAATGACCGTCTAACCTGGACTAACGTTATTAGCGGCTGAGGGACGCGCCGCACTTTTCTGTCCGCAGGCGTGGCTCGAGCGCGATGTTTATTTGCCTCCGCGGTGCGTTTTATACGTGCGGCTACTGCACGCCCGGGCAACCGGGCGCTGCTCGGGAAGCCACATAAATGTATAGATTTATAAGTGAGCGCGGAGAGGAGGTGGGGGGGGGGGGGAAGCAAAAGTCTAGATGCGGCGGCAAGATGGCGACAACTACGGAGCGGGCGACGGGTAATTCGTTTTCATTTGGGGAGGTGGAGCGGTCCGCAGCCGCTGGAGACGCGGCAACGGACCCAGAGTGGAATTTCGTGTCGCGGTGTGACTTTTTGACTCGGCCGACATATTTCGTGCCATCCTTTCCCGCGCCTTTGGGAGGCGAGAAGAGGGGAGGAGGGAAGCCACCTCGCTTCCTTCGTGCTTGGAAAAGAAAAGATAAAAGAAAAGAAAAGAGGGAAAAGGAAAGATAAAAAAATTGGGAAAGAAAGGGCAGAGGACGCTGCCAAGTGTTGCGTGGGCCTTTGAGGGGAAAAGGACCCTAAATGTGTACGGGTAAGCGCGGTAAAAGCGCAAGGTAAAAAGGGGAACACACGCATTGGGGACGGCAAGTACGGGAAATGTTGCACGCCGTATGACGAACGCAAAACGAGATACCATAAAGGAAGAAGTGCAAACGCTCTAGGTGCACTTCGAGGAAAAGGAGTGTCTGCGGTAAATGAGGAAGACGTTAAAAGTTGAGCTGGAGCGAGGATTCGCCGAGTGTTTATAGGGCGAAATAAATAAAGGGAAGTGTTCTGCGAATGCTTTTCGATACGGCCTTGCTAGCGCAAGTGCAAAACAAAAAGCGAAAAAAAATGAAGGCTAACAAACGCAGGCTACGGGGGAAATGCTTTCGAAAAATGCTTTTAAGGTGGCTCGGTATTTAGGGAGACACGGCTGTGGGCACGAAAGAGAAAAATGTCCCCTCGCTCATCGCGTTATATTGGGAAAAATGCGAAGGGGAAGCGAAACGGCGCGAGGGCGAGGAACGAAGCCCGACTGATAAAAAAGGGAAGTTAAGGCGGGGAAGGGAGAGGGGCATTGATGCGGAAATAGGGAAGCGCAGTTTGTTCGTTTCGGCGAAGTTGGGGAAAATGAAGGCAGGGTGAAGGAGATGCGCGAAGTTTACAGGAAGAGGGAAGGTGGACGAGGAAGGGGGGAGGAAAGAGATTAGGGAGACGGGAGCCGCTGCGTGAGAAATGTCATCTTCCCTTGGCGAAAAAGCGCGGCGGCGCCCAAATTATTGATGCGCCCCACTCATGGGCGATGCGGCGACCGCGCGAACCGTTGCTCTGTGCTGGCGGCGGGAATTGATGCTTCGCGCGCCGGCGCGCGGGCGCTTTCCGCGTGTTTTGGGGAACTTTTGACGAGCGCGCCTGGCAGACCTCCCTGGTTCGTCGCTTGGCTTGTACGAGTGCTGCTATGACGGGGTGCGGCCCGGAAGAAAAGGTTTTGCCGGGCAGTGTTTGATGCGCGCAGATAAAGAACGCGAGGGAATAAAGAAGAAAGGGGCGGGTAAGAGATATCGGAGCTGCGGCGTCAAGTTGATCTTTAGAAAAACTACTTCATCGCTGTTTTATTCTTTTATTTTGATGGAACCGTAATGAAATACCTTCTTCCACAATATAGCTCGCCCACGCTGCTTTTAGCACTAATGACGTTCACAGAGGGTGGCAGGAAGCAACGCTTTGCCCAAATAAAATCGCGGCTATTTCTCCACATGGAGCATTTTCGGGGTTAATTTGGACTCATTGTTACAACGTCGCCATTTTTTTTCTTTTTCCGAATAAGAGATCAGTCATTTTTCTGAAGACAATGGCCTTTCTTGGGCTACCTAAATGTGAACATTCAGTCCGTCCGTCCATCCGTCCGTCCATCTGTTTGTTTGTCTGTCTGTCTGTCTGTATGTCTGTCTGTCTGTCTGCCTGTCACTCAATTCAACCACATGTCGCAGGAAGGACGCACTGCGAAAGAAGCTGCAACAGGCTTTCCCACGTCCTCTTCTCGCCAATTCTTTCTGACGTGATAACTCCACCCATGGTTGACGCGCTTAATGAGACTATAATACCAATTTCTTCCTTTCGACTACGCGAACGCACTCACACCTTTGTCATTTAAATGTTACTTTCATTTTTTTTTTGCGTGAAACGTGCAAAACACAACAAACCGAACTCCTCCTCCAATCATACCGTTTAAATCTAATAGCATACGTATATTAACCACAACACAATCCTTACCATTCGAAATCAGTCCGTAAATAATTACAGATTTTTTTCTTAAAATTTTCACTTTTGCCATGAACGCCCACACATGTGAGCTAGGCCTAAAAACAGCCGTATGCCCTAACTTGCAAACAAACTAATCCACGTTAGAACCAGTACCACCCGTATAGTCCTCGCCACCATGCGCAGCTGAACTCACAGAAACACACACATTTCTAACATGGTCAACCACTAACTTAACGCAAACGTACATCTTCACTGTACTCCTCATAAGAGAAGCGAAAGGCGAAGGCAACAAGCGTGAGGTGTGGGAGGAGCAGGAGAGTGGAGAGAAAGTTAAGCGGCAGAGGTCTGTCCTCTTTCGACGACATTTGCAGCAGCGAAGCAAGAAGATATGGGGCCATTCCTTTATACTTTTACGACTGCCGAATAAAAACCCAATAACGTTTTCAGCAGCCAACGTTCGTCTTTTTTACACCGTGTTCTCAAAAAGGGGTTTATAATAATTTAGGTGATTCCTTTTGTTTTACCAGAAGAAAGATAATTTTCCCTGGAATTTCGAAAACATGATTGGTTGAAAGACCTTTATTAAGACAGGAAGACTAGAGGTCCGAGGTGGTAAGGGAAGAAAGGAGGGAAATGGAAGCCAATAACCAAAGCACTTGTCCACATTGATGTTTCTCTGAAGTCCAATAGTTGAGGCAGTCGTAGGCCGGAGTCTTAATTGTGTCCATTGCTAAATAGTCGAAGCAGGACAGTCACCGATGGTGTTCTTATGCCAGTCGTGCTAGGCCACTCTTTAGAGAATACGCTGCTATTTGTGCGAGTAAGGACGTGTCCAGTAGAGTTGGGTCTGGTTGAGGGTTCGGGGCGGTGAAGGTACGGTGGCGATTGAAGGCTGTACATGTCCAGACCAAGTGGCGGAGGTCGGCTGGGAGGCTTGACTGGCAATGAGGACATCGGGGAGGAAGGTGAGGCGTGTACCATTTACGAACTGTTTCCGGTGTGAAGGCAGTGTTTGTGATAAACTTGTTGATGAAGATCTGGCCACTACGTGGTAAGGGCGGAAGTTTACTTAGGTAGCCGGTAGGAGTAAGGTTTTTTAGTCGTTGACGTCTATCCAATTTGTAGCGATGAATCCGCAACGACGGAGATGGTGTAGATGAACGAGACGGTTCCTCGGCAGAGACCAGCGGAGTTTGAGTTAATGCACACTCCTGTGCGGCCGCATGAGCCGCCTGGTTACCAGTCGAGTTCGGCTCGTGGCCAGGTACCCAGTCAAAGCGGACAGTGATGTGGTTCCGTTGAAGAATTTGCACTTGGTAGAGAATTTCATGCACAATGGGGTTAGTGGTGGTATGGGATCGAAGTGCCTGTATGGCCTCGTAAGAGTCGAAAACATGAAATAAAACCATTACTAAGAACAACGGGGTGGCCGTTGAAAAGGAAGGGGGATAATTTAGGAAGTATGTATCTATAACTTCAATGCATTTTTAAAGCGAAGATTTCGTGCCCTTACGGCTGTCGTTGTACGCCAATACGCCCTGCAGGGAAGCCAACTTTATCTGACGATGATGATGAATGATCGTGGGTGAAGTAAAAGAAAAAAAATTATCTCCATCTTCCCGCGAGGGGAACCCTGGCGTGATGCAAGGCATCTCACGGGGTTTAATTCGCGTTTCCATTATGTCGGTTACCCAAATGTGGTTGAAGTGTAGCGAACCTTAAATGATGCTCAATCACACGTAATTTCCAATTACGTAAACAACGTCATGTTAGTGTCCATTTCAGCTCATCGGAGCAGCAGGTGGAGCAGCAGTCGGAGCAGTAGCAGCGAGAGCGACTGACGGAGCGACTGAGGAGCGCGCCGCAGATACCGCGGTTATGTAGCCGCTCCGCGAGAGAGAGTGATGAGAGAGAGACGCGCATGCGCGATAACGCACATCTGGCATGGCGAGAAGAACGAGAGAGAGTGTAGCATACGCGCGCTAACGGCGCGCTGGCGCACAGCTGGCATGGCGAGGAGAACGCACTAACGCAGCTGGCAGGTGACGGGAAAGGAGGAGGGTTGCGGACGCATGCACGCCGGATGGAAGGACAGGCCGAGTGTAAGAGATGCCTTGCATCTAAAAAAAAAACGCTTCCTGTGGCCGGAATCGAACTGGCTCCCTCGCGGTATGAAGCCGGCGTCGATATGATTGCTCAATTTTGGCGTGGTCGAAGCGAAAGCTAAGCAGCAGGTACCGATTTGCCCCGTACACCCCAAACCCAAACGGTAGGCCTACGGAGTGCGCACCCGAAAGTTGCTGTGGGTGTCTTGGAAAAGTCGTGCGTACCTCCAGAGTAGCATATACTGACAGTGAGGGACTCGCCTACCAAAGAATACATCGCAAAAAAGCTTCGCGTTCAACTATCGTCGTTTGAACGGAGGGGTGCAAGATTTTTATGTCAAGTTGACGGACATTTCTGAATCATGGATGTGTTATCACAAGACAGAAGTAGCTTAAAGGCAGTCGCTTGTACCTCCTGTGATGAGCAGTGACCCTCTTCAAGGATGTCATAGTTACAATTCACTCTAATATATATATATATATATATATATATATATATATATATATATATATATATATATATATATATATATATATATATATAAATATATATATATATATATATATATATATATATATATATATATATATATATATATATGTATATATATACAGGGTGTTTTACCTAACTTTAGCCAGAGTTTAAAAATATTATATTTTCATGCACTCTAAGATGATACAGCCAAATGCCTGTTGCTACCTTTTCTATGTATTTTTTCAAGCTATTTTTTGTATGTTGCTTAATTAGGTAATTGGTCAATTTTAATTAGCCAACTTTCGAACCGACGAAGCTAGGCAAAAAATCCCAATTAAGAAGTTGCAGAGCGGTATTCAAAACCTCAGAATAAACACTTCCTCTCATTATATTAATTAGGTATTAGTGCTTTTCAGCCTATTGAAGATGCCCGCGAAATACAATAAAATACCACGTGACGTGCCGGCGAGCGCGCCTTGGTATATATATATATATATATATATATATATATATATATATATATATATATATATATATATATATATATATATATATACATACATACATACATACATATATTTATAATATATATCAAAGCGCTTGTTAAAAATTACATCAGCATGGGTCCTTTGATTTGTAATTTTCAGAGGAAGTTCGACCGGTTTCTACATCAGCCGCTTTCTTGTTGGTAATTGTACTGTGCGAAACGGCGATAGCTTTTTTTGTGATTACTTCCTATTCTATAACACGTTTATCTTTATCCTCAACGATGTTGCTAAAGTTATCATTTCTTTACTAAGTATTTATAATGCTTTAAGACTTGCAGTGAGATTATGTTTTGTTGCCATGTTGTACACTACCAAAAAAAAGGGCTGCAAGTTCTTTTTTTGGCAACATTTGATTTCCAGCATCCGATGTTAAGGCGGCATCCGATGTTAAGGCGGTACAACTGAAACTAAAACCCAAGAATGAATTACTTTAATACAGAGATGATGCTATATATCCCTGTTGGTAGTGTAGGGATAAGCGATTGGGAAAGGCGTCAAAAATTCTCACTACTCCTCACAGTTCACATATCCTTATGGTCAAATGTTGATGGTGTTCTAATTAAGGTGCTGCAGTCAGTCACACAGTACCATCCACAGTAGTTCGATATCGTCTGTCTGGGCTAAACCTCAGCCATGACAACTGGCCATACTTAAATCTACGTTTGATTTCGAAACAAGTCGCATTTGCTAATCTTCATTTCGCAGTCGGACGAAATCAACAAGAGATGAGAAGGAGAGCACCCAGACAGAAGTCGCGACAGCTGCATTCAGAGAACTGCCCTCTAAAGCGAGGGGGGCGCTCTAGAATTTAAGCGAGGTTCCGAAACCGCACGGGGACATCTGCCGGGAGGTGTGGTTCGCACGTTGCTCGCCACAGTGGCTCAGTACATGCCTGCGGGTGCAGAAAACACACAAACAAGAAAAAAAGAAGAGGCCAGAGGAGTACGGGGAGATCGACGACTGAATTTTTCCCGTTTTGATAAATGTATTTTCAAAGCGCCGCAGCTTCCGGCACACGCAGCGGCGCTTTGAGGTATACGTCTAAAAAATCTAACAAACAACGACTAAATAATGAGAATCTCAGCGCACTTCGGGGCGGCTACCGACGGACAGCCAGCCGACCGCCAACAGATTCGGTTCTGAAGCCAGAAAGGAAGAAAAATGTAAATTGTGAACCAACACGGCGGCTGCGTTGACTCTGGTAGTCATCAAATAGGTATCAACATCCGCTATCGTACTGTTGCGTCTGGACGAGTTTTTCGCTTTGTGGGAATTTAACACAGGGTGTGGTCAGAAGAACGCGCTACAAAAAAACCACGAGGCGTGAAATGCCCTTTTTTCAGCTCACTGAGAATTCGGGATGGCACCGATGATGAGGGGAAAGTCGGGCAGCTCGGTCGTCTGTCAAAGCCCGGAAATCGCACAGACACGGGGCATCTTTTTGGCCCTCAATAAAATTCTCATTTGAGCATTTGAGAAGCGGTCACTCGTAATAACGAAAAAAAAAAGATAGCGGCAGCAAGATTGTCAGTGAAACCATTAACAAAAACAGCTTGAAAACAGGAGTTTTAGGCGTTGCAGCTGCAAATTACATCTATGTGAGCCTAAAGCAGACACGGGGAGTAAGAAGAAAGACAAACGATTCTCCGTGCTCGAACAATGAAGCACTGACGTCGTGGTGCTTCCTACAACAGTAACTAAACACGTGTCTTAGTGGGATAGGAACGATTGGCGACTCGCTAAATATTGACGTTATGATATGTTTTGTTTTAAATGTGCTAGCTTAAGCCAACCCATCTTTAAGTTTTATACGTGTGTAGATTCGGCTGTTTATGCATGCCTGCCTGCGGTTGTGCGTGTACAAATTTAGCAAAGATGTAGTAAATAAAATTTCTTTTCCAGTTTGCAGCTGTTGCGCTGGGACCGAACGCAAGCCCACTGCTTCCGAAGCTCCGCTCCAACTCTTAGCAGATACGAAGATGCAAATAAAACTGCGAGGTCTTTATACAAGCTTAGTTATCTGTTTTAATTCACAGAAGGCGGAGAAAGAATCCTCGTGGGTTTCATTGCAGGATGAGCTTCGCAAGATGCCTGAGGGATGTTTAAGTCTGACGGGCGCGACCGCAAGGCTCAACAAAAAGCGCAACAGCAGATAAACAGGAAATTCGTCCAACTAAGCTTTCGCCTCCACATTTTTAGAGAGTACTAAGCACCCCGGTGATTTTTCGTCAGGAGCTGTTATTGTCAAATTACTGCTGTTCAACTCTTTATGGAGGTGTAAGTGTAATTTGATTAGAACAGCTCTGTTTTACCGCGTTATCTGTATACAGCTCCCACCCCGGGATTCCTCGCTTCTTTCAGTTCCAGAAGTGCAAATCCCAAATGTATCTTTATCAAAGCGCATGAAACGGTCGAAAAACATTCAGGATAGGAGTTAGTCTGCTGATTCAAATATTGCTTCTTTATTGTTACGGGTAATCAAAACTTTGTACAAATAATTTATGTTTTAAAGCTTTTTATCGAAGTAAATACTTCGGAGTAGTGTTTACCATCATTAAACTATCAGCATGTGCAGCCAGGCGATATGTCCAGTTTACGAGAACAACTGAGAGTAACCATAAACCAGCGTGGGTAATGACGCAATACAAAAACACTTCGCTCATAACGCATAAGTATCATGTTTAAAAAGCCTAAGCGCATTGGATGACCAGAAATAAAATATAGGGGTGTCACAGAGGAGCCAAAATGATATAAAAAATCAGAAAGAAAAAATAAGGAATAGAGGAAAATTAACTAATACAGAATGAAAGAAGAAACAATAAAAAAAGAAGGAAAATATTAAGCATGCAGAAGGAAATGAAACGATAAAAATTGAAATTTCTTGCCTATCCACTTGCAGCAAACAACACAGACTGCGTAGGGAAAATCGTGTGCAAAAAATTTACTTCCCCGAGCCTGCCACAAAGCACTCGCTCAAAAGCGTGCACCAAGTGTGGCGTACGAACGGAGTGCTGGCGCCTAAAAATTTGTCCGCATTGTGCGACGCCTGAGAGAGCGAGCTTGCGGAAAGGTACGGGTTATCGTTGTCTCCGATCTCCAAGAAAGAGCCGCGCATTTAGACATGGAAAGAGAGGAGGATATAAGGAATAGCCCCATTCAGCGTTTTTTTTTTTCTCACTTCGTACGCTTCGTCTTCCTCCCACTCTTTCCTCCTCCTCCTGCTTCTTCATTCGCGCAGCGCACAACATAACGAGGGGCCTGTAGAGCGCACACACATTCACAGAGGGGGGGGGGGGGGGGGGGGGGGGGGACCCCAGCAGCGCGCATTTTGAGCGCAATTTTTCTTCGAGAGGTGGGCATCATATTTCTTCTTCTCCCACGGTCGAACCAAGTGCGCGCGTCTTTTTCAACTGCGTTGAGTTCCTGAAAAATGGTCGACACCGCGGCTTTCGGAGGCCGCGGCTCGCTTTCGCGCCTGTCCTTGTGTTTCCTTTATCTGTTTTGCTTCTTTTTAACGACTTTATTTCGTCGTTGTGTTTATTATGATCTGTCATCCTGCCGTAGTCGGTCTTGGGTGCAACACTTTCACGTTTCTTGAGCGTGATCGTCTTCATTTTCCCCTTTCGCTGTCCGCGTGGACGAGTAACAGAAAACACTACATTCGCTGTTTCTTCTCAACCGACCGAATCGCAATGCGCATTCCATTTTCTCTTCCGCGCGCGTGTTAACCAACGAATCTTCATGCAGTGTTACCCGCCTAGACGACTGTAATTCGCGGAACAATGTGAGAATGCTTAAAGTTTATTTTCATCCCTGCTCTTTGTTCTGTAGCAATGCCGAGTCATTTTTTTTTGTCTTTTGCTGTTGCCTTCGAGTGATGCATTGCGCTCCAACAGCAGGAGAAAACTTTGAATCGTGGCGCTATAAATGAGTTCTAATGGTCCGCCTTGTGAAACGATTTTTTCCCATGAAGCAAGCGTGTCTAATTCTAATTCTGACGAGTTCTAGCAGAAAGCAGCGCAAAACCACCGATGAACATGCCCGTTTTGTGTTTCGCTTTAACTTATTTTCATTCAGTGTGATGATGATCTCGTTAAACTTGGGAAGTAATCTAAAACAAGCATGCAGTAGTTTGTATTTAGGAAAACTATGGATGGGTTTATGTACCGCAGAGATCTGCTTTCTTTTGTTGTAGCTGTCCTATCAAAATTTCATAAAGAAGGATAGTTAAAAATATGAAGCAAATTTTAATACACACCAATATTACCGTAGCTTGTCGACAGCAACAGCGGTGATATATACACATAGGATCTGCACCTGTCAACTGAAACGTCGCCTCGGCGCATAAAAAAAATATTTATTAAACGTCTTACGCTGCGAGGCATGGCCTTTTATTCTCAGGCACCGCTCGTTTTCATTCATGAAAACCATATAAGAGCATGTGAATTCCACCGTAATTTCAGGCGTGGTGTATGCTGTGCAACTTCGAACTAAAACAGTTTGAAAAAAAAAATATTGGAGTAGAACTGAGGGTGCAGAATTCCTTATTCTTTGCATTTTTTTTAATGTCAGAAAAAAAAGAACAGTCAGCTACAGCTAAACAGAAGCAAAATTTTCAAGCGCACAATTTCTGATACAATTCCTGAGCGGAGAAATGACAATTTTTTCATTTTTCTGCCTCAATTCTTTTACTAGTTCACCTATTCTACGGCGTGGGCGCTGGGTCTTGAAAGGTGAAGTTTGTGGTATCTTATATACGGAGCCACAGAAACTTCTTACTCAGCGATCCCTCTTTCCAGCGATGTATGCTTCAATACGTATAGTTAACAGAAGCTACACAGCTCTTACTACAAAGTGCACCATCCGGAAAATGGCCTGAAAGGCTATCTCAAATAAAAATGAAAAGCTGCATGATGCTTATCTCAGTTCTGGACAAAGAAGGAGCAGAGGTTGGAACTGGAAGGGCACCACGGCTGCTTCGAAAGGGCTTGATGCGGTGGGTATACACACACCGGGTCCAAATCACTCTCCCCATCGAAGATGTTATAGAGAACGTCCCAGGAATACAACACGCAGCAACAACGTAACATGGAGGGGTATGAGGTTTTGAATCCCTCCCCCCCCCCCCCCCCCCCCACACACACACACACACACACACACACTCTTCCTCAGAAAAACTGCCGAAGTTCTCAGCCAATGCATAAAACTGAAGATGGCGTGTTCATACAACTGTTGACATCGAAATGACGAAGCTGGAGCTGAACTACTCGACTTAGTTCCTTGCTAGCTGCGTAGAGATTCAGTATGTGGTAAGTTTATGTCAGAAGGCGGGGAGACTACGACTCTTCGGTTACACAAGTCGGAGGGACGTAGTTTCCTCACGTGCTCTGGCGGAAGTGGTGCCTTCAGTGCTGCACTGGCTCCTTCGATTGTCTAGTGTATGTCGCGGTTCCTGCACCTCGTGTTTCAAGTTTATTGAGAGCTTCAGGTCCAATATAGTTGGAAGAATTGAGAGTTTTTTGGGCGTTGCTGAAAGAGACGTGGTGACACTTCATTGTGTTGCCCCAGTTTCCACGTAGGGTACAACGAGCTAATGTTGTTCAAATCCCCTTGCAGAGTTGTAACGTCCTCGTAGTCGATCACTGTGTTGTAGACTGGAGTTGTTGTTGAAATGCCATTAATATAAACTAAACATAATAATGGAACCGAAACTGATTCTTGCGGTACTCCGGACATTACGTCTTCCGTGTCCGATTCCCTGCTCCCTGTGAAAACACATTATTTTCTATTCGAAGCGTCCTTTTCAATCAAGAATAAAACTTTATTATCAATACTTAAAACTCCCAATTTATGCATTAGTGGGTTGTGCGAACACGGTCAAATGCCGTACGGAAATCAATGAACATAGTGTCGGTCTGAATCCGATTCGCAACAGAAGTAAGATGTCGCGTAATAGTTCGATTAGTTAGTTTCCAGAGGAAATCCCCTGGAGAAATCCATGTTGATTAGGGAAACAGACCTTTTTTTTTTTTCAGGCACTTTGTGGTGTTGCTGCAAAGAACATCTTCAGAAACAGATTCAGCAGAGTGAAATCGGCATGTAGTACTCGACGTAACAACAAATCTTGAAGATAGAATGATAAGACGAAAATAAATAAATAGCCTGGCTCGTGCGGGTCGCTGGTGGTATAATAGCCACAAAACTCCGGCTCATTTTCATAAGCATTGCCAAATTTGCGATTTTATTTTTCAGCTCCCAGGGCACCCAGCATGGATGAATGCACCAAGCGCGCGGGTCGGGTTTTCAGCCTCTGGGCAGGTTTTTACTTATTTTTAGAGAGAAAATGGGGTAAAGTAAGCTGGAGGAGGGGAAGTGCACGGGGGCACTCCCCAGGGAAGCGAACCCGGATCATAAAGACGGATGATGGCGCGGCGTCCCCTCTTGAGCCGACATGAAAAGCTGGCAGTGCAACGCGACGATCCAGAAAAGGAGACAGGAGAGGACGCTCTGGCCTCCGCAGCTTCCGGCAGTTACAAAACTACAAATGAACTCGCCGGTGGCGGCAAGTATATAAGCACGTGCCAGAAGGCTTCACGGGGCGACGTGTCTGCAAGACAAATTTCTTTCGGCACAAAGCAGTGTCATTTTTTGGGGCAGCACGTCGACGCTGTGTGAAAAGTTGTTACATCCGTCCCGGCGCAGTCACGGGCGAGAACTTGAGCGGCCAGAAAGTTTCGTTTCATCAAGCTTGCAGATGGGCGCTCGTGTATTAGTGTTATTCGCAGTACGCGAAGCAACTTAAAGGGATCCTGCAACACTTCTTTCAACATTTTTTTTTTAATTTTACATGCTTTCAGAGCGTACTCACCCAACACACCCAGTACTTAGATCAGGGGGTCGCAAAGTACCTCAGCCAAAAATTACTGCTCTATGCTCATCAGATAACTTGTGAACTCGCTCAAAAGATTTTTCACTCTTTCCCCGTGTTGGCGTTCATCGCCCGAATTACGTCACTGAGGCCATGTAGCGGCTGTTGGCCGGTTTTCCTTCAGTTACAGCAATGAACGCTTTTCGACAGCAACTTAACAAAATCACAAAAACAAAGCAGAAACGGAAGGCGTATCTGGTGCGACGAGCAAATCACGCAGTGCCGCTCCGTGCTGGCGATAACTACAGCTTTCGCAGTGGTTCCTGACGCGAAGGAAGAGTGAAAGCGCTTATCGAAAGTGTTGCAGGGTGCCTTTAATAGCAATTTAATATCTTCCCCCTCACACGGCTGGTCTAAATCTCATCTTAGTTGTTTAGTCCGATAGCTAGAAGATCTGATGTAAGTTCGTCCATTAAAATCAATGTTTTGCACTCGCGTTGATGGAGGCTATACATCAAGAAATAATTCGACTAAAATAACATCTACACGTAGTTTTTCACGGGTGAGTATACATATGTACAGTGTGGGCCACTCACGTCACTGTATAGTCATGCCTAATGCTCACGTTCATTGTACAAGATGATTTCAAACACGGGTAGTGCAGTGTCTACTGCTACATATTTCTAGCCGCATTTATCAACAATTGGTATAAGTAAGAGGAGAAAACGTATTTATTTTTACAATATGAAAAAGGTGGTCTCGCTGTATTCCTTACTGACGTATGGGTTCCAACTAATTGGTACTCCATAATAACCCAGCGCAAAATGTTTTTCAGGCAGAGGATGTGAAAAACGAGGGATGTACCGGTGAGGATTATATATTGAGGACGATGACTATATAGCTATATCGTTGCGCCTAGATTTGCGTGGAAGCTCTCGCTCTGATTTTCGCCCTTACAGTATACTGCATGACGAGGTGGTGATAGTGTTTGGTCGTCACCGCATGATAGATCGAATATTAAGAACAGCCACACAAGGCTGGCTACACAACGACAAACAAAGGGGTCGCACAAGGAGTGGCACACAGCAGCCACGAGGCTGTTTTCCAGTAAAGCTATTAAGCTTATGTCCCACTACACTCTGTCCCCTGAAAATGGCGCTTATATAACATTAAGTATAACTCTCTTTGCTCAACTGTATTTTCCTTCGTTTAATCACATACAGCACCCCCTTGTTTGGTGAGTCACTGCTAAAATGCTAGGAGCACTCTGAGCCGAACTTTTTGTTATTATCATGAAACAACGCCACAGAAACACTTTTATGGTGGACTGGCAGTTCTTGTAAACTTTTCTGGCGAATCGAATCCTAACTTTTCAGGTTGCTGAAACGGTACTCTAATCTAGAGGTAGGCGCTGCCTGCCCAGTGGATAATACGCCTAAAATTGAACGGACCGGGAGATGGTCCAGAAAAGCTGGCCATCATTTTATTGCAGAATAACAATTGCACGGTCAAGCCACAAGAGGCTTTGATGGTCGTCTAGCTTGCCAATGACATGTTTCCCCCCTCCTATTCAAGAAAGGCATCAGAACGCCTCTCCTCAAGAGGGAAAATAGCAGGTCACTCGCTCTTCCCATTTAGTGAAGTATATGTTGTGGAGGGCGTGAATGTTTTTTTTTTCGTTCTACGTGGACGACGGTCACGAAAAGTTGCGACTCTAAGAGAGACAATGCCGTGTCACACTCACCTCCCTAACGGAGTGATCAGATGGAGAAGGGCAATTTTCTCCTTCGTTGCTCATCAGGGAGGAGTAGGGGGATGAAAAAGAATTATTTTGACCGCAATTATTGAAATTATGCAACCGTGGCAGTGAGAGGTCTTCCTAGTCCAGAGGTGCCTGTCCGGCAGGCCTCTTCGACTAGCCGGTGTCCGGGCTGGCCAACATGCCTTTCAACTGCTCATGGCTGGGAGAGGGAAGGGGTGAAACGGGTGTGGAAGCACTCCCAGGTCATGCGATATAGAGCGTGCAGGGTTGGGAGAGTGCGGTTTGCAAGGGGCGGGACGTGAAGGGGAGTAGAGCGCACACGCACGCGCTCGCACACACACGCGCACAAGCGCGGGAAAATTTGAATATTTTCACAAGGAAACCGCCAGAAATCCGTCGCTATTAATCAGCTGCGCTGAATAACGTCTGGTTTTTCTAGCACAGCAGACATATTTAAAAGGCCATAACAGGACATACCATCAACAACTGGTGCGCACTTCCCAGCGACACCGATCTGTAACCATCAGGTAATCAGTTTTCAGCATGCAAAGAGGGACAACCCGACAATTAATGGCGAAGGGAATCCGGATACGCCTTAGCTTTGCTGGAAAGCAAACTGATTGGTTCTCCATTTAGGCGCTTATTTCTTGCGCGAGCTCTGCCTTCCGTGCCCACTTCCCTCGCTTATTCCCCCGAACATCCCTCGTCAACTTCCGTTGTAAGAAGAGGCGGCGGGTGCGTAAAGGCTCAAGCCTCGTGGCTCAGGATGGTCGCGCGTGCGGCCAGACCGCAGCACGCGCACGCACGCACCCACATATATCTGGGACGATCGTGATAAATTGGGCGAATAGGCGAACGCGATGAAACGTCGCCGCTTCTTCTTCTCCCGATAATTGCCCGTAATGGAAAACCTCGAGGGTAGCAGTGGCCGGAGGGCAATTCATCACGCTTTGTTGCGGAAGGGTGGAGAAAGCGCGCGGACGCCGAAGAAGCAGAAGGTGAGGGGAATCACGGCCCCTGCGTGCGGACCGTAGGCCAGAGCGCGCGGAAGGGTGAGAAGATGGCTTGCCGAGAAGGTCATCGAAAAACGACAAAAAGAGTACGACGGCGACACTCGAGACGTTCTCCCCGGCGTCAAAGGATTCTTGGTCGCGCTGTCGCTTCTTTTCTTTCGAGTGCGCTATTTTTTCCTGTCTTGTTTGTTCTGTTGGCAGTTTTCTGCTGTTCTCGATAGTGGCGTAATCTTTGTCGCGAAAAAGGCTCGTATTCCTTGCGCGACACTTGATACAAGGGCACGCGTAACTGTAAACCAGTCGGCGTCATTTGAGAAAGAGGTTGCCTTGAGTTGACGAAGTGGCACTGTCGCTTTTTTTAAAACACCAGCGCTCCCTTATACGCATGTAAAAGGTTGGCCGCCGTCGCTCGCGAAATGAAGTAGGCTGGTTGGTGATTTAGGCAAGTTTGGTGTTCCTCCTGGTGATGCAGGTCAAATGAAAGGCACAGGAAAAGGAAACCAGGGACTCTCAAAGCTCAGCAATAACAGACACCGCCACCCCTATTTCTTCAAAAAGCCTGACTCTGGACTTGCTTATACACTTGTAGGCATTTATTTATATATTTTATTTGTATGGGTAACCATTTCAAAGTGTTACACCTAAAGGAATGCCGCCCAGGACATGTTATAGTCGCAAAAATTTAGCCGACATACATTTTCTTTTGACGTTCTTCAAGCAAGCCTGATGGGCACCCTTCTTGACTTGCTAAGAATGGACTCAAGTACCCCACTTCCGCAGTTAGCGAAATTTCGTTTCCATTCAATTTTTCTTGAAGCGATATGTCCACACTTCCGCAGATCTATAGAAGAGACAGCACTGTACGAATAGTCAGTTACCAATGAAGCGGAAATACGATAATGTACCAGCGTCATTAATTCCTTTACACAACGTGAAATAACCGCATGGCAGACCTAAAATACAATACGAAACTACGATTACTGCACTTCAAAGCTGAACCAAAACCGCGCTCTTATAAACCCATACAAAGCACGCGAGCACACTGGGGTGTAGGAATTTTTAAACTGTTGACTGCTGGTGCAACAATTCTGACCGTGTACTCAGTAAGAGTGCAACAAAGTGTATGCTAAAAACAGAAGGAAAACCCAATGACGTCACTTGAGAAACCCTCGTGTCGCAGAACCGAGCGAGCGTTCATCATTCGGAGCTGTCCCTAGAAGGGTCCGGGTGATATCGGGTACCTGTATGGAGGATAAAATTTTGAATCGTTGCGTCCGAACCTGATTGGATGCAGTTATTGCTTGCTTGCTTGCTTGCTTGATTGATTCTTCGATAAACATTGCTCGCCGATCCGAATCGGCTAACGGTTATTAGAGAATTATAGCAGAGCGGAGAAACGGTCCTGGGGCGGTATTCTCGAGTTTTGTCCCTTTTACGTCCCTTTCAAAAGTGTCCCTTTTGGCGAGCCCTGATTGGCCAAAAGCAAACAACCGGAAGTGACGTAGCGCAAGCGCGGCAAACCTATTGCCAACGCCCACTGCTTAACCGGAAGTACGTCACGGTGAAAGGGACGCAAAAGGGACGTTTTCACAAGGGACAGTTACGAGAATACCGCACCTGGTACGGTACCCGGTACGCCTGCGCATGCCCACAACCAGTTTTCTCGCCTATGCGCACGCGCAGTGGTGCCGGTCGCCTACCGGGTACCGTACCGGGATCGGTTCTTCGATCTGCTATAACTTTCTATTATTTATACAATTTGATGCTTTATCAAGAGTCTTTGTTTCCCTCCGCACTTACGTGATGCTCTCTGGGTATGTCGTCCCTCGTTCATGAACGGAGCTATTTGCGAACTTTAACTACGCCATAGATCATGAACGCGACGATCACGGCACTGTCGGCCGACGCTCTGAAATGGTTGACGAATGAGGCCGTCGCATCGACGCCATAATGAGCGGCCATTACTGAGGGTGCCTTTTTCTGCCGCTACACAAAGAATCCTTACTCTCGCCACGAGTAAGCCGTCTTCGCCACCATGAAAGGCGGCAGTGATGGAAAGTCGGGGCCCATCAACGTGAAAACACGTTGAGTTCAAACAGGGGTACCGCATCTATGCACGCGCACAATGCATCTTCTCCTTCAGCTTTCTCGATCCGTCATTAGCCAATCTGCCGCTGCTTGTCTCTGAGACGCAATTCCCCTGCCCCGTTGTTGCACCCCGTTATCAATCTTGTATCTATAGTGTGCGCGTGCAAACAGCTGTCCAGCGCATCCAGCGCACATCATGCATGCTGGATACTGCTCGGAGCAAATAAACGTTTGATAACGGTCAACGACGCGCAGCCACTTCCTAAAACTCAGAAAACTCTTTGCTTGCAAGGGCGTTCTGTGATTGGTTGCCGCCTAGTCTGGATGAAAATCGGGCCAACCGTGGTATACGAAAACGTGACGTCGACGAAGTCACTGGCCAATACCGAACTGCTATTGCGGGCGAAGTGTTATGTTTATCTGGTGGCTCCAGTATCGGAAGGCCTGTTCTATACCTACTTAGCAGAACAAAAACAACAAAACAAAGCATAATATATTAACGTATTGCATTAACGTAAACAGCTGTACCAGTTTCGCGCGTGTGGCGTCATGCTATTTTTGAGCTGCCTACTCTCAATGTGCAAAACCACCCATCGGATAAGGTTCGCTTGTGAGCAAGGCATTCGACTATTCCACAGACCTCGCGCAGCCTTATGGTTAAATCGATAGGGTGCAGTGAATACGACTATGGGGATTATTTTTATTCTGTAAAGAAGGCGCCGTCTCATAGGGCTGGGACGGGTGATGCGTCAACATGCTTACTTCACCACGTTTAGTCTGCTAACTTGTAGACGTTTTCGTATCTCTGAATAGTTTTAATAATTTACCACTGTGTATACGTAACCGCATTAAAAACTACAGCTAGTTACGGTAGAAAATCACCTTCAAATTTTCGTGTTGAAAGCTACCTACCATTAGATACGGCTTTAACGGCTTCCAGAGTGGTGTCATAAGTTTCGCCGAGTAAACAAAGATAAAATCAAATAATAAAACCATTACAATGCACTCGGGTCTCCCAGCAAATGATTTGAGCGCATGCCGACGATATATGAGCTCCTTCATATATCGGTACCATGTCGTATTTCATATATCGGCACCTGTGCCGATATATGAAATACGACTCCGCAGGCGGAGCTGGAATGAGAGTTAACAGAGGAGCTGGTTTAACGCAGAAACTGGGTTCAGAAGCTTGTCACTTTGCAATCCAGTGACTGTTCTGTCAACCGCCATTAAATTTCTCAGTGTTTGTCAGATACCGCGAACTTCAGTGAAAATTGGCCGAGAAGCCACTGCAAAAGTTAAGTTCATTTTAATTCGGTTATTTTCACTTTCAAACTCCATTACACGCCCTTGTTACATGAGCGCTAGTATCATTCGAACCCGTGCTGCCATCCCTCTCGTGCAAACTCTCACAACGGGACATGGGCGCCCAGCAGTTGGCAATTCTCTTGCCCCTTTTCATCACCACGAAAGACGCTTTCCAGATGGAATGTCGGGAGGGAAAGGGGGGGGGGGGTACTGAAGAAGGACTAGTGGTATTTGGTTCTCAAAATGATGCACACCGAACTGTGATCAAATAGGGGTCCAGAGAAGCTGCTTAATCTTCGAATCAAAACAGTTCATTCGCAGTCATTGGGCTCTTCACAAGCGTCAATGCTCCTCCCCTGTCCACGAGAGTAATTATTCTGTCACACGGCAAATCCAATGTCATCCAAAGTGAATGACATTAGCTGTTAATGACATTAGGTTTGGCCGTGCGGGTCTGCATGGCGAAAGAAATGTAATTTCGTAGTGAAAACGGTGACAATTTGCAACCTCGGAAAATTGCAAAATTATAGTTCAAGTGCGTCCACAATGTTTTAATACAGCACAGTTTTTTTAAACAAAACAAATCATCCTTTTTATTTTAAATTAAACAGAAGAAAATCACAGTTTTAGGTGACATAAGTAGACATCCTAAGCCGAGACAAGTCCGCAAAAAATCCGGATCAGGGTAGGGGACCAGATTTTTTTTTGGTAAGTACTTGTTTGCTTTTTTTACTTGAAAACCAATATGAAAGGAAAAATATAAGTTTACTGACAGTTTTTTAGAAACACTATTTCCTTGGTTTATTACTAAACTTTCTTGTCTAATGAGGCGCCACTGTTGTAGAGGCTACTCATTTGGCCACTAAATAAGCTCCCGAACCTCAGTTATCCGCTGACTGCCATACGCCTCAAATGTCATTCGGTATTCTCGTGTAGCGCCGAACTACGAACTAATGACATTTAGAGTGAATGAAATTTGGTCTAAATGTCATTAGATCTGTCATGTGACAGGGGTATTAGTCACGGCCTCGCTTCTCAAGGAACACCAGGTCGTCCGCTCCTCAATAACGCCAAGAGAACCAACACAACCTTTCTTACATCCTCTGATTTTGTTGCTTTCTACATCGACGACGAGTACGGACACGAAACATTCCGGGAGAGGGGCCAACAAAAATTTCGTTGATAGAAAAGTGAAACAAATCAACAGCCGTCCTTCTTAGGCCGCATAAGATACGGAGTAAATAGTGCTGCTAGCGCGGAGGCCATACACCGTGAAAAGCTGCGCGCTCTTTCTTGAGGACCGGTCGCTTTGACGAATGCCGGGGAGAAGACGTGTCAGGTTTCCTCTTCAGCACGACTCCTCCAGATGTGCGTCCTGCCTCCTCGCTTTCAGGGGGATATCCCTAAACCAGCTTCTAATACGCGGCTGAAGGTATACGCGCACCAGCAAATAGCCCCACCCAACACAATTCGCCACAACTTGAAGGCTTAATCGCCTTCGATGATATACAAAGGCGACTTTTCCTGCCCTCAGGGGGCGGTGTGGAAATTTCCTCGCTACAATGCCACGTAACCTGAAACTCGTCGCATCCTCTTTCTTCTTGAACTACGGGTTTTAAAGCTGGCCTCACAATTCCCGCTATTTTGAGGTTTTAGCGGCCAGTATAGGTAAACAACCGCTGCGCCTGCATCAAAAGGGTCTGCTTGATATTCAACAGCGGCGTGTGCTTGCACCACGTGCCGCTCCTGTGATGTGTACGAAGAAAAAGCGAAAAACAAATCGAAAAGGATCGTGGCGTGATCCCCGTCAATCGCGCGCGCGCAGGGCCATCTGGCAAAAACTTGGATACAATCTTTCTGCTGTCCCTGCACTGCTATTTGGAGAGGCTCAGCAAGGGAAAAAATTAATGTAAATCGCCAGGATTTTTAAAGGGAAGCTTTGTACCTCTACCCCCTAAGGGTTCTTACGCGAGCGTTGGTGCCCACAGAAAACTCCCGCGAACAAATAAAAGTTACTGGCACCCCAAGGAATCGAACCGAGAAGGAATAGAGAAACGAAGCAAGAGGCCGTTGTCTTACCGATTGAGCTACGAGCCCTTGCGCAGACGGGGAGACAGACGGTGCACTCACCGAGCGCAACTGCGGGTTTACCTCCTGCGTTCTCGCTGAATGTCGCGTGATAGCGTCAAGCGACCTCTCACGCAGCTGTGCGTTCTGCCCACGGTACGTGTAGAGGCAGTGCGCGCCTTGCCCATGCGCTAGTAGTTAGTAAAAATTAAAGGAATCTCACTCCAACGCATGGCATCTCACTTCTCCTCCGTATCTGCCACCGATCTGGTCACCTCCGTCGGCGGCGGCAGAGACGAGGTGAGATCGTCTAACACCGGGTCTTAGCTTCCTTTATATTTATATATAAAAAAAGAGTTTCCACTCATGTGCTTCACTAATAAAACTCAGCCAACCATCATTCATGGATCATGCATTGATTTAACCTTAGCAAAGAATAGCTCTTTGAAATAGTAAAGGGCGTGGTCAAGTGCACTTTACTTGTCTCTGGTTTCACTCTTCGTAGAACCACGTGTGTCCATTCAAGGGAACGTGGCATGGGTAACCGTTGTGGGTTTCGCTTGCAGCTTCGTTTACAGGGTGGCCTCATTTGTGACACCTTGCAATGTTTCAAGATTGGTAAGTGATGGATTTTTAAAAGCAAGCTTCATTTGGTAGTACCTAATTATTAATTAATTAAACTACTCACTTGTTTGTTTGTTTCAGATACACTATGCAGGCCCGATGGCGGGTGATAAACTGCACAATGGACCGATGCCACAGCGAATCATTGACAGCATAGTAATAGAAGAGCGGAACAAAGAATTAACAAGTAATATAACTGAACATACCAACTTCCCGCGAGGCAATTTCTCCATGATAGATGAAAGTCAGCATCTCTCACTTGAGAGGTTTCTCACTAACAAAACTTTTCGTTCGTGACCAAATAAAAAAACAATCATTTTAAACACTTCTTCGTTTCACTTATTAGGAACTTTTTGTGTCGAATCGTAAGTAATATTTGAGGCTAAATTCCATAGCTTTTCAAATACCCTTTTTCGTGCATCGCCGCTCTTGTAGAAACGCGTCATGTGTGGTTCAAATGTTATCGGATAATATGGACCAATTTCTTTAATTTACTGGTCTTCTGTTTAAAGTAATTGCTTTTTAAAAAAAAAAGTTGATGAAGAGGTCTTCATGCCAAGAACGCTTGTCAAGGCAACGTGATTAAGCTTTTATGCGGAAGTTTAGACAGGTTCCTGCGATGACGGAAAGAACGAGGGAACTTTTAATCAAGCAGAGACCGAGTCAGCTGCTTAGCGAAGGTTTTTCCCAAGCGCAGTTTGGAAAAGAAAAAGACAGCCTACAGCTCGCGGCCTCAGCGCTGCTACCGCGCTGTGTGCGTGACGCAGTCAATTCCCGAACAGCGCGCACCCAAACGTTCGCACGCGCCTCTTCAGAGGCGCTTGTCTTCGCTTCACGCGCCCTGTTCACGCCCGAAGACGGTAACGCAACCTGACTGATGTCAAGCGATTAACGCCCCGTCCGCCGGCCGTCCCTAAACGGCCCCTACCGTGCGCTGTTCCCATTAACAAGGCGCGCAAACCCGTCGGCGGAACTTCGAACCACCGGGCGCCGCAAGGAGCAACGCAGAAAGCGCGCAAACGGCGGTTGAGCGAACGGTGCCGCCAATTATCGTTTTCCGATACACCACCAACCCTGAAAGTCCCACGTGATTGGGGGAGCGTATGCAGTCGGTTGGATGAAGAGAAACTGGAGTACGATATAGGCGGCTTTCAAGAGTTGTTCAGTTAAGTTTAAACAACCCGCCACTGAAGAAAACGTCCTGCTGTTTGAATGCAAGGTCACAGGTTCGAACACTGACCACCACGGCAGCTTATCGCGGGGACGCTTATTCAGGTTTGCAGTCGGGTTAAAGGGATCACTAACTGGAAAGAAGAGGGATTTAGAACAAGGGGTGCTTCCTAAAAACAATGAGCTTGCACAGAAGACTGTAGCGCAAAAGACCACTCGCTATGAAGTCAATGAACTGTATCGTCTATAGTGCCGTGACGCTGGACACGCCTTTTTACGCCCTATCCTTACCTTCCCTTATTTTACTGTTTTCATTTTCCCATTGTTCCCTTCTCCACATGTAGGATAGCAAACTAGGCGGTCGAAGCCTGGTTGACATTCCTGCCTTTGCTTTACCTTTATTCCTTCCTTAGGACAAGAAGTCGCCGCAGTTTCGCATTGCGATTGGCCTGAGGACTGAATAACGTTCAAAGGTTTGTAGCGGGCAAACGTTCAATAGTCAGCATGCCCTACGCTGGTAATGGCTGGACCTGTACCCCCCCCTCCAAATTTTGCTTTTGCGCTAATTTTTGACCCGGGGTGTACAACACCGGAAGTTCCCGTGCATGCTCTGAGCCACGTACTGGTATGCTCTGAAATACAGAGGCTCTTCAGGTTTTTCTGCAAGTGTCTCGAGGTTTGGCTCAGTATCCGTAAATTCGGAAAATCACGGGCAGGATTTCCCGTTAGCGAGAAGGATTTGAATTGCCCGCCGCGGTAGGGCATTGCGCTGCCAAGCCCGAGTACGTCGGTTCGATCCCGACCGGGGCGGACGTTTTCCTGAAGGAGGCGAAAGACGAAAACATCCGTGTGCCAAGACCAGGGTCACGGTAAAGATCCCTATGTGGTTTAAATGTATGCGTATATATAGTTCTGCCTATACATGGTGCGCCACACAGCCCAGGTGAGGCCCCATTTAAAAGTAAATAAGAGATTTTAGTTCAGGTAGCATTATTTATTTCTACTTATTTGCATTGAGCTTACATTATTTTTTAATGCAGGGTTGCTAGAAATAATGTAATTTTTGTTATTTCCTTTTTCAACCAGCAGAAGTTGGGTGCACCTTATTTTATTCACGTTAGCCTTAGGGAAGTCTTCCACGCCGCTGAATTACGAGCAAACAATTCAGTCGTTTACAAACATTGAATCGGGATGACTTTAACACTTCGACAACACGGTGCTGTATTTTTATTCAGTTAAGAGAGTCGCGAGTTTTTAGTAGATTCCTACGTTCTAAAAATTTTTAAAAGGTGCGCCGAAGCTAGACCCGCCCTGTATGACGCACTGTATAGTGGAGGGCTTTGGAATAATTTCGACCCCCTCGGGATTTTTCAAGTCCCCTGAAACCTCGACACACAGGTGTTATTGCTTTTCGCATCCACCTGAAGAGCAGCCGCCGCGGCCAGGAATCGAACCCGCGTCCTTCGGCTCAGCAGCGCGACACCTTAATTAGCCGCTGAGCCACCACGGCTTTTTTTTATTCTTTAATGCATGGAAAATCTAGGCACACTCGCAGTCACACATAACGACTAAAAGACAATACAAAGACTAGCAGACATCAATGGAGAATCAGAAAGTCTAACTTCGTTTCGCGTCCTTCAAAAGTCGGGCAAGCAGATACAGGCATCCAAAAGATTCAACCAGACCAGGTGGATCATTGTGCGCCACATGAACACTCCTCAGCAACGCCGCCAGCTCACGAAAAATGGACTTAGTCGGCCTGGGGGGTTCCGCATGCCTGTCAGTCATGCGGAACTGCCGCAAGCTGTTCAAATACAGCACTACAAAAACGTCATAAGGTACAATTATCGCGTACGCAATCAGCCCGAGATAATTGGTCACTGTTTTGTGTTGCGCCGTGACGCTGTGTTCTTCTAGGACGTTTTTCAGAGGTCTCTCAAGAAGGACATTGAAATTACTCCGCACACCATTCGGTTCCTGCCCTTTGATGATGTTAATCGGGTGCCCGAGCCACCACGGCGGGCGATTATGGCGTTCCTTGCACCGCAGCCATTATTGGACTGCGCATTCGATTTGGTTTGGGGAATAATCCATCACTTGCATCGATCAATGTGTTTACATCTAAACGCCACGTATATTTTACACCAAATAACAGAAGCTGATAACGCGACACGTGTCTGCAACCAGAAAAAATACTCATTTGTACGGAAGAGGAGAATGTTGAAGAGCTGTAATGTCCAGAGCTATATTTTCTAGCCTAAAAATTTCCCCCCAGGGAGCCATCGCAGTGACCGTTCCACCACGCGTCCGAATTGGGGGCAGTTAGATTTACTGCTTCTTCGTTTTCACGGATTTTCAATTTTTCCCGGAGCGTGCACTTTTGTCCACCCTAGAGGCCTATTTGAGTTCCGTAGAAACTCCCAGGACAGTCAGATCCATAAATAACAGCCGCGGCCTTCGCAAACGGCCGCGCCTGGTACTTTTGTAAAGGGGGCTGGTTGTCCATGCTTACCTGACACCTGACGGTGATTCGTTTTCCAAAAGCCAAAGTGGGGATCCCTGCGGTTTCGATATGTTCGCCGTGATTGAGCGATGACTAAGGGGAAGATCCCTCGGTGCATCCCGCTTGATTCGGGATCAGGAGGCCCATGATGGCAACAAATAAAAGCTGCGCGTTTTAGGGTGTGCTCCATCTAGCAGAGTACGTGCGAAGCCGTAATTCGGCAGTGCGTGCCTTTGTTTTACCGCAGAGCCTGACATAACCAAAAATCTGCAGAAATTCGGAGAATTGTCAGAATTAACACCTGTCCTTCACTTCGAGTTGTTGATCAATTCGCTTTCGCGCTACTAACGACTAGCCTCCTGGTTAGCTCAGTTGGTAGAGCGACTGCTCCGGTTAAGCAGTGGTCCCGGGTTCGAATCCTGGACCAGGACGAATTTTTCTTCAACTGCGAAGTTTCCGAGAAAGCTGTTAGCTTTCCTTTGTAGCCGAATGGCTGCATTTAGGTGGATGTCAAACTTTCCTTTACAGAATTGTCAGAATTGTCGAGAGTGTGATTTCTTTACAGCCATATTTGGCTATGAATAGCGGGAGACGTTGAGTTATTTTATTCTTTGTAAGCTTTCTTTTTTTTTTTCTTGTCATCAGTGATGTACATTTTTAGCATTATAGCGATGAAGTGTCTTTACTTCGCTAATTATGTTTTTTTTTTTCGAACATACCGCGCGTCCTGCGGTGCTGGTCCGCCTACGCTGTATTTATACGTATTTCGAGCGTTCTTTTGCAGACTTTCTTGTTAAATCGTTCGGTTTTTGAGGTAGATGTATAAGATGTATATTTTTAAGTTCGTCGGACCATTTTTGAGAAACTTTTATTTTTTCTATTTTCCTTATTTCTGGATTTTTCAAAATTCTGTCCGACCGATTATCTCAATCTACGCTACTGTAACAATCAAGGTGTTACTTCCACCAAATCAGCATTTTTGTGGAAGTGCAGGGCCTTACACGGTCCTGGCTGGAGGGGGGGCACTCGGTAAGGAATGTTACGCATTAAAAAAATGCAGTCCTTTCCTCAGAGAAGAAATGGGGTGGAATACAGAAAGCGAGTCTGGGGTGCTTTACTACTGGAAGCATTATTAGAAAGCTTTTCAAGGAATGTAAGGTGTCCGCCTGCATGGCGTCTGAGTCACCAGAGGTATAGTTTTAGCCTACACGGAGCACACTGAGGGGGGGGGGGGGGGGGTTGCGAATTATGGCCCATGCCAATGCTTGTGAAGCTGTGTACACTGGTTGCCCGAGTGTGATGCCAATGTAGGTAAAAAATAGCCCCATTGTCTGTCGAATGGAGCACGATGCCACTACTGCATTTGCTACGCACTGCTATGAGGAGCCTCATGGTGGTGCGAGGGAAAAGCCGCTGTATCTAATGGGGAGCGCGTCCTGATGCCGGCTAGTGTGCCTAAGGGATTCATGTGTCATCATCCCGATGTCATCAAGAGAATGGTGGCGGGTCATTCTACTTCACAGCGTGTCTCATTAGTGTCCCGCTTGTGGTTTCGTTCGATCCCACGCCACGACCTCGTACGAACAACTGCTCAATCTGCTCGCGTAGTTATGATGAAGAGCTTGATGCAAAAAAGAAGTTTTAGGGGGGCTTGACGACGTACGGACTAAAGTACGTATACTCCGCTAGCTGTGCCATAGGTTGTATCAACTTTAGATTATTGTCTGTAAATTGTTTCTAACTTCACACTATTAGCGTAATTAAGGTGTGATACGGGCAAAAAGCACAATTGGGCGAGTTGGCACATTATGCCTATAGCACCGCCAACAACACGAGACAAGAAGAGAAGAGGGCACATGCACGGCGCTGGCTTACAACTGATTTTTATTGCTTTTGCTAGCAGCTTTTTTTCAAACCTAGACGACAGCAACAAAAACAAAAAGAAGAAAACACGTATTTAGCACGTGATCACATGCGAGGGTATGAACACCGCGTGGCAATGACCTCGCGTTTTCTTTACGCGCGTAAAAATAATCTACTTTCGGAACAAGAAGTACAATACTTACAGCGGACATTCCATTTGAAATTGCGCAAGAGCGAGAACGCTGGCTGCGAGATGACCAACGGGGCATGCCCTAGCAATCTCTAATTAACAGGGTGGGGATTGCTGCGCCATGGAGCGACTACCCTTTCCTGAGCACTTTGTGGAGACCTTTTGATGCATGTATTTCTCCACTGGTCGTGACCCAGGAGGAGCCATCACATGGCTCTATCAAGTTTCTTGATTTGAGACTCCGGCTGCTAGATCACCTTGTATGCTGGTAGTATGACCCGCGTGGCAACATGCCGCTCTTACCTTACGCGTCAGCTCACACAAAACTCAGGAAAAGAGCAATCGTCAAGACTTGCCTTGACCACACGATCAAGAAACCCTGCCCCCATGCCATCCATGATAGTTTCGAGGTACAAACAAAGCGCCTTTTGGCCGCGGCGTACCCAACGTGGGTTCTGGCAGTTGTTCCTGAGCCGATGTTGACAGAACAAAAGAAAAGAAGGACCAGCCTGCGTCCACCTCCTAAAAGAAAGAGCACAATGCAGTGGTATTATACACGCACAGAGTTGCTCATGGCCTGAAAAAGTAGTGAGTAGCGTAAATGTGAAAGTGGTGCTTTCAGCCTTCCTGAAACTGTCGTAGATGTGCCGAAAAGTAAACTCGGGTTTAACGACGCGTAACAAGTGTACAACAAAGCATCACAACAACTTCGTTGCTTGTGCTGAAAAAGTTGTATATATTGTTCTACCATGCGGCAAGCATTACGTCGGCCAAACTGGTCGGTGTTTGAATGCAAAACTGCGGGAACACTACTACATCGTTTCGAAAACGTTCAGTGGTCATCTCGCCCAGCATTGTCACGATTGCGAGAGAAAATTTCAACGGCTTCTGAACCAAAGCGTTGTGCTAGGGAATAGAGCATTGCACGGGCCCGGGCCGGCCCGAAAGCCCGGGCCCGACCTGGCCCGCGGGCCGGGCCGGGCCGCCCGAAGTCGATTATCGGCGGGCCCGGGCCGGGCCCGGGCTCAATGCCGCGGGCCCGGCCCGGGCTCGGGCTCGACGCCGTGGGCCGGGCCGGGCTCGGGCTTGAATTCATAGGCACGGTCGTTAATAGGTCCGACGTGAAGTGTAGGAAAGAGCATCAAAATGAATATTCTGGGTTTATTGTTGCGCGCTTCTTGCTTCTATTTGTAGGCATTGTTTTAAAAACGTGTTTTGCTAGGTCTGATGGTCACTATACTGCAATTTTAATGACATTTCTTGTACTGCATCAAGATTTTATATTTTGGTGTATAACATACCAAAGATACGATTACAACGAATGCCCAAGAGGGGAATGAATTAATTCAGATATCCTGGAGCTTTGCACCTATGTCTATGTATGTACACGTGTGTTTTAGATGTCGCACCAATCAAAATGCGGCTGCCGTGGCTGGGAATCACACTCGCGTGCCAGAGAAACACCACTGCTTAACAACCACTGCAGGTGAAGTATTTCAGTGCGCGTACATACTCGTAAAATTTCAGCAATACCAACTTGTGGCCGAGACAACCACGTGAAGTTGCCAAGAGTCTGGTAATCAAAGGTGATGATGTCTCTCGTGCAAGAATACGAGCTATTATTACGCCGATGTGGCGTGAACTGCAGACGGTGAAAGCTAAACTACGTGCACTTTTAAACCCTTATTTGTTGCGTTTCAGTTCATGACGTGCTTGTACAGACTAGATGCTCCGTCTGATCGCCCGGAATATAATAAACAAACTTGCTTCAGCGTCAAAGACCGGGCCTGGACACACACGCGCGAGCCATCCCTAGGCCAAAAAATAAATTACCGGGCCGAGCCGGGCCTGGGCTTGAGATGGCGGGCCCGGGCCGGGCTCGGGCCAGGCTCACTTATGAATGCCCGGGCCCGGACCGGGCGCGGGCTAGGTGTTACGGGCCCGGGTTGGGCTCGGGCTTCGCGAAGCGGGCTCGGGCCGGGCTCGGGCCTTGTAATCAGGCCCATGCAGTGCTCTACTAGGGAAGCACGACAACCAAATCGTGCGGGAAATCCTAGAAGCTATTGAAATAAAAAAAAGTTAGAGCGCCCCTTCTATTGCCCTCTCGGAAAAGCAGAGTCGCTTCTTCGCGATAGATTGCTTACGTGAAACTTACGTGAAACCGGTGAAGGGACAACGCATGCAGTGTATCAGTGTATTCAGATATTAGATGCGAAGCAGCTTATGGTCGAGCCTGTTCCCTTCGCCGTTGTGTGGGCGCCGTTGTGCGGCGTCCACACCCCCACTGCGCATGCCTGGCCAGGCACCGCTGATGATGATTGTGGCAGGATGCCCCTAGGGAATGGCCAACCAAAGAATCCAACGAGATAGCTTCGCGTTGAACCACCGTCGTCATCTTCCCGTAGGGGAACCCTGAGTACCACACTCCCACTGCGCATGCCTGGCCAGGCACCGCTGATGATGATCGTGGCAGAATGCCCCTAGGGATTGGCCAACCAAAGAATCCATCAGGAGATAGCTTCACGTTCAACCCCCGTCGTCATCTTCCCGTAGGGGAACCCTGAGTAGTATGCGAGGTGTTCCTCCTCTCCTCTCCGAAGCTCCTCTCCTCTCCGAGATTGCGCAACGAATGGCAACACCTGCGGCTCCGCACGCGATAATGCGAAGCAGCTTATGGTTAGAGATGCGACGGTAGCCGCTGCATACTCCGCTGGGGGCGCCACTGTAGCTCCGCGGTATAAATGAAGCGCGCGCGCGCTCCGCTCCCCTCATTCTCCTCCCGCAACGCCGTGATCGAACTGAAAACTAATGGGAACTTGAGTCGACCCCATGGCTGCTTCGCATACTACTCAGGGTTCCCCTCCGGGAAGATGGTGAAATTTTTGTAAGCCTCTCTTTTGCCACACGGTGCGCGCTGATTGGGCGCCGGAGAAGCGCCGGTGAGAGGAGAAATTGCGCCCTTGCTGAGGTGGTGGCGCCCTCTCTTGCATTGAACCGAATTCAAGCAATTTGCATGCTCCATCTGCCCTAGTTTGGGGTAGTGGCAGGGGTCAACGCGAGCACAGTGCAATGCCTGCTCTGAAGGCACATAAATAGAATTTATTATAAACCACATATCAGCGCGCCGCGACTAGTGGTAACAGCGCTTCCCTAGAAACCGAAAAAAAAAAATCAGTTTCCAAGTACTCCGGGCAGTCAACACTTTGAACGACAAATGTCTATGGTGGTGAAACAAGCTACTCCGAAATCAATCCATAAAAAGTTCACATGTGTTCACAGAAAGAGTTCAGAAACTCGTTCAAAGTCAATACGGCACAATAGTGATGCTCAAGATGTTGTTCCTGGCCACTATGAAACGCGTGGACCAGCGTAACAGGAAGGCTCCTTCGCCTAGAACTGCCGGCTCGTACTCGGTGATCAATGAGGCCCCGGTAACAGGTAACTATGCCTCTTCTTGCTTCGACCGACCACCCCCGATCAGGCCGAGCGTCAACAGCCGGCGGGTACTTGAGTGTAACACAAATTACAGCCCGCTTACAAACAGCTTCTGCTTGTGCTTGACGATTGCTGAAGCGGACAGGGAGCGTTTCCCAAATATTCAAATCATGTTAGTTTATTTTGAACAGGTTTTATCCATTATACACCTTCAGTGCGCGTTATGTTGCAGCGCGAGGCATTGGAAAACGAGTGTCCCGGTGTTTTAGTACTGTGACCACATCAGAATACGACGACACGAGACGCCGACAGCCCGAGCCCCTAAGGGGCTTCGCCCCTAAAAAAAAAAAAAAAAAAAAGAAGCGCGCAGGAAACGTGGGCTGACAGCGAAGGCACACAGGTCAAGAACGAAGCCACAAAGTGAATCTCACTTCAACATTGGTAGAACATTGTACATTTTACTTTCCCATTAGCACACCTCAGCACTTGTATGAAACTCGGCCTCCTCATTTTATCCCCAACCACGTGAACCAGTAGCCTTGCGTAATATCAAGTGCTTGTCTGCAGCTTCCCTCGCAAACGTAATTGATAAACTCCGTGCGTGTGATTGTGAAGAAAGCAGCTATGGTCTAACATTTGCCTGGGACTATAAGCATTAGCCTAGCAAACGCACCACGAAAAAATTAATATTACTCAGTATTACACAACAAAATGTATTCTTCGGGCCGCCTTTAGAAAGCTTGAATGGAAGCGTTGAGATACTTTCTTTCGTATGTTTTATTTAAGTTAGCAGTCTCCCTTGTGTTTAAGTGTACCGGATTTCAAACTTTGGATTGGGCAGGCTTGATCAGGCTCGCTCAAAAGCGATTGTACACGCATCTAAGTTAGTGAGTTATAGTGTAATAAAAAGGAAATGTTTAACGCTATAACTTAATATTTGTATCTACTAAAGAGGTTAATGTTCAATGTTGTCTACCCCAGTGCTAAAAAAAACCATGGTGTCCCTTCGCACACACGGAGAAAGAAACCGTCATTTCAATAATTGCCTTGGCGTTCACCAGTAGGTCCTTTGACTTTCACAATCTGAAATAAAAAGAAACAGCTCGAAACCCCTGCTCAAAAAAAAGTAGAAGCAAGTTTTACAAATTTGCAGTTGTTAGCACGGCAGTGAGACCACAAAAATGCGCACACAATCAGGGGATAAAAAAAATCCTATGGTGCAAGCTTGCGAGTTGCTCGTCAATAACCACCCCTGCAACTGCTATGACAAAAAACCAAAAACAAGAAGGGTTTAAAAATAAAAGCGAGGGACTTCACGGAAGGGAAAGTGACCACATGTTCATCAGTCCGTCGTTCTCACCCGCACTTGCTCAAGCGTGACGTCATCACCTGGCTCGTATACCTGACGGCTCCGCCCACGCACTCCGCGCTGATTTGCCGCTGGCCATGCACAGGTAGAAAGGGTAGGCGGCTCGGCAGCCAATCAGCGCGCGACAAGAGCGGGGGAAAAATAAACGTTAAACCAGGAAGCCGCCGTCGCTTGTTGTCTTTCCGCGACTCCTTTGCCTTTTTCCTTCCCTGCAATGCGTCCCCCCTCTCCTTCCCTGCGCCGTCCGTTTCTCACAGCTTTCCCTCGTGCAATGCCCTTTCCTCCCTCGACGCTATCGTACGTTTCCCCTCTGCCGTCTAGGGAGAGGACGAAGAAATAGGGAACGATCAAAGGGAAAAGACAAAGGAGGCCAGCCGAGGCGCCGCTCTGGCCGGCCCGAATATGCTGCACGAGAGCATATTCTCGCCTCGCTTCTGTCTATCTTCTCTTGGCCGGCGGCGGCGGCAGTTTGGGGCTTCCTGTAATCTGCGACACGGAGGGCTAAGGGAAACAGTGTCTGACACCCCGGAGGCTCGGCGGGGGGGAGAGAAAAAAAGAAAGAGATTAGGGATAACTCAGCACTGTAGAAATAAAAAGATGCACAGGAAAGCTTTTTTTTTTTTTTTTTTTTTGCTGGAGGCAAGTGCGGAATGGCGTAAGTTTTGAAAAAAAAAGAGAGAAATTTGTTCTCGAAGGAATGTTGGAAAATGGGGCCGAGGCGGTGCGGAGAATGAAGAAACGTAATTGTTAAAATAAAGTTTCCCGAATATATAATTTGTCCCAGAATGCAAGCAACCGTAACACAGAGTTACTTTTTATTGTGGTTTCTCCTTTTCCAGGGCACAACAGTGGTTCAATTACGGGTAACAGTACTTTATTTTTTCG
Source organism: Haemaphysalis longicornis (assembly GCF_048455015.1). NCBI lineage: Eukaryota > Metazoa > Arthropoda > Arachnida > Ixodida > Ixodidae > Haemaphysalis > Haemaphysalis longicornis. The sequence goes on along the minus strand of NW_027526295.1, from coordinate 279,492,631 downwards.
GTCACTTGGTTAGGGGCCGATAAGAATCCCAACACACGTCGTAATCATTTGTTGTACGGAGTGTCATTTTTAGCTGGGTTCTAGACGACCATTGAACAAGAATCCGAAAACATAGGTCATGCTGCTGGCGGGCCTAAAATTGTGCGCCTACTTTCGGAATTGAACTGAAAGATATCCTAAACAGAAAATCGCCCCGGTGGTTGCACAAATGATGAAAATAACGCGTCGACCAGGTCACGTAACGATCACTTTCCTATCGGAATTGTTAACTTAATTGTCTCGTTTGAAATTACACGAGTTACTATTGCACTACTAGCAATAGTTCTTATTGGAACTTTACTAGGGCCATACATTTACATGTCTAGTAAACGTCATTGTTCACTACCAAATAGGCCATCGTTTTCAAGCTGCAACTAAGGGAATTTGTTGCGTCGTAAGCTCAAGTAAAAGTTTGCAAGCTTATTGGATTTTTCTGGCGGCAAAGGATTTACTAAATGCGTTTAAGTGTAGCTTAAACGCATTAGTACATTGTTCGCCGCTTAAGTGTAGCTTGTCATTCTGGAGAAGAGCTATCATTATATGTCGAAATACTAACCGGCAGTCTTCGCCCTCAGCGTAATTATGCAGCAACAATGCATATTGTCACAACCAAGAACGACGCAGCTGTCTTGAAGGAAAAACAAGTTTATTGGAGCGAACTTGTGCTCCCCTAACGCTCAAAGAATACAGGCGGCGAAACAGCAGTCAACAATGTGACGTGCGCAGACTGGTGTCGGCGAATCGAATACCGCGGCGTCTGCTCTGAAGGCTTTTACTTTCGGCGCGAGTGTTTCTCGAACCGTCGATTTACATCCAGAACATTGTAGATAAAAGAATATTATTCTAGGCTAGTGACGTTAGGGCGAAACGCTCTCCTTATCAGAATCAGATAACCCGTGTGGCATAAAAATAAAGAATGGAACACGCGCTTTGCTTGGGACCCACATAACTCAGCGGGGCACGGCGAAGCAGTAACAACAAACATAAACAAACAAACCAAATGCGTGGTTCGCGTCACCGCTCTAAACCTTATCAAGTTGATTTAGAATTTCACATACCAGTGTCAAGATGTCTGTTGGTGCTTCTAGACTCATCAGTTTTTAGTCAAGCGATGCCTTGTCCTCTGATTAATTGAGTGCTGACCGATACAAGGAAGGGATTTTTTTGTTGTTGTTCTGAAGACGAGCTATTATCGTCTGTAGAAATACTAACCGGCACTCTTCGCACTCAGCGTAATTATGCAGTAACAATGCATATTAAAATGCTGAGGTTGACCTATCAAATAATAATCTTAAATTCTACATTTCGAACACTTATACACAGTTACGAGCCCGGGGTAGCATAAGTTCCTTTTGACAGCTCGCTTCGGGTATGAAGGCTATAAAGTAGTCGATTTTTCGTGATGTTTGACCCGGCTTGGCTCCGTCTTTCAACACTGATTCATGAAGCTATCTCTCTAGCTGAGTTCCTCGCATTACCGCGCATTACCCCGCGAAATACCCGGGATAGTGGAAAAGAGGCACGTTGAACGTTCGCGACGTTCGCATACTCCACTTTCACCTTTTTATTTAATCTGTCCTAAACTTGTGATACTGCACACTCCGTGATAATGAGTGCGACAACCTTCACTCATTATCACGGAGTGTGCAGTAGAAGTCGGGGGCACTATGAGTAGGCAGGATACTGGTAAACTTTCACAGGAGACGAAAGATCTAATTAGGAAACGGCAAATCATGACAATCTCTACCGCAGCTGACAAAATCGAACTAGCGGAGCTTTCGAAGTTAATCAATAAGCGTAAGACAGCTGTCATACGGAAGTATAATATGGAGAGTATCGAATACGCTGTAAAGAACGGAGGTAGCCTGAAAGCAGTGAAGAGGCGTCTTGGCGCAGGGAAAAATCAGATGTATGCACTTAAAGATAAGCAAGGCAATGTCATCACAAATAGGGATAAAATAGTCACAGTGGCCGAGGAGTTCTATAGGGACCTGTACAGTAGTAGCCGGGACATCCAGGATAATGCCGAACGAGACAGTAGTTCAGAGCAGATAGACATCCCACCAGTAACGACCGAAGAAGTAAGGAAGGCTTTGAAAGAAATGAAATGGGGCAAAGCACCTGGTGAGGATCAGATAACAGCAGACCTCTTGACGGATGGCGGAGAAATTGTACTTGAAAAACTGGCAAACCTGTATACGCAATGCCTAATGACCGCAAGTGTACCGGAATCTTGGAAGAACGCGAACATCATCCTAATCCACAAGAAAGGCGACATGAAGCACTGGAAAAATTACAGGCCGATCAGCTTACTGTCAGTCGTCTACAAGGTACTTACCAAGGTAATCGCTAACAGAATTTCTGAAACCTTAGATTTCAGTCAACCTAAAGAACAAGCAGGGTTCCGTAAAGGTTATTCAACAATGGACCATATTCACACGATCAATCAGGTGATAGAGAAGTGCGCTGAGTATACTGAACCCCTATATATAGCCTTCATAAATTATGAGAAATCATTTGACTCGGTCGAAACCCTAGCAGTCATTCAGGCATTACGGAACCAGGGGGCAGATAAGCATTATGTAAGAATACTAGAGGATATCTACAATGGGTCCACAGCTACCATCATCCTCCATAAGGAGAGCAGCAAAATACCTATAAGGAAGGGTGTCAGACAAGGAGACACAATCTCTCCAATGTTATTCACAGCATGTTTACAAGAAGTATTCGGAACATTGGATTGGGAACAGGTGGGAGTAAGGGTTAATGGAGAATACCTCAGTAACCTCAGATTTGCTGATGACGTTGCTTGCTAAGTAACTCGGGGGACGAATTGCAAAGCATGCTTTCCGCACTGGACGAACAGAGTAGAACCGTGGGCCTGAAAATTAATATGCAGAAAACTAAAGTAATGATCAATAACCTCGGGACAGCACAGCGGTTTGAGATAGGTGGCGAGGCAGTGGAAGTGGTAAGCGAATATATCTACTTAGGCCAAGTTGTGACCCCAGATCCCAACCATGAGGCAGAGATAATTAGAAGGATAAGAATGGGGTGGGGTGCATATGGCAGACATTCTCAGATAATGAATAGCAGCCTACCATTGTCCCTGAAGAAGAAAGTGTATAACAGTTGCGTCTTACCGGTACTCACCTTACGGGGCCGAAACTTGGAGGCTCACTAAGAGGGTTCAACTTAAATTGAGAACGACTCAGCGGGCAATGGAGCGGAAAATTACAGGTGTAACATTAAGGGACAAGAAGATAACGGAGTGGGTCAGGGAACAAACACGTGTTAAGGACATATCAGTAGAGATAAAGAAAAAGAAATGGACGTGGGCAGGGCATGTAATGCGAAGGCAAGATAACCGCTGGTCATTAAGGGTAACAGAATGGATCCCTAGAGAAGGCAAGCGCTGCAGGAGGCGGCAGAAAGTTAGATGGGCAGATGAGATCAAGAAGTTTGCGGGGATAAATTGGTCACAGTTGGCACATGACCGAGGTAATTGGAGAATAATGGGAGAGGCCTTTGCCCTGCAGTGGGCGTAGATAGGCTGATGATGATGATGATGATAATGAAACTTGTGATTGGTGACAAGGTTCGGACTGGAAGGTGAAATTAAGCTTCAACGCGTCATAGCTGCGTCTGGACCACGAGGCGTAGGGAGGGATACGAATTAGCTTAGGCCAAATACGAATCATTAGTACGCGCCGCAATATCACTCAAACGGGTGTTTAGCAGCCACAGCCTTAATGGGAAGCTAACACCATCTCGCGCAATCCTTCGCCCGGTTCGAAAAAAAATTTGTAAAAGATGTTTTACTGCAGGCAGAGCCTTAATGAGGAAAAGCCAACTTTATATTTTGTGTGCGTGCTTTGTACTGCCTTTGTAGTTGCCATGGCCAGGCCTTGTGTTTTTCTAATTTTCATCCTTTTCTTTTCTCTTTTAATATGTGCCGCAGTCCTTTCTTTCCCTTTCATTTCCTGTATCCCCATCCCCCAGAGCAGGGTAGCCAACCGGACAGTACCCTGGTTAACCTTCCTGGCTTCCCTGTACTGTTCCTTCCTTCCTATATAGTTGCTGTTGTTTTGAGACTTTTATTCATAAAGACGGATTCATATTGGGGGAAGACGGGAGACGGGGGAGGTAGCTTGGGTTCATATTGTTGGGTACTGAATTATCGGCCTCGTGAGCGTTCGTTGTAAACCTTCGGTTATCCGCAGTGGAAGCGTATGGCAAGTGCTTAGTAGGCCTTAGCTAGCTATGCTGAACGTGTGAGTCCACTTTTTAATGCGAATTCAGTTATAGCGAGTAGAGTTTTTTTTGTCGGGATAGTACGGTTCGACAGGGGTGTCGGGATTGGAGGTGGGGGTATGGAAGTTTCTGTATTGCGTGAATTTAAGGAAGGACCAAGTGAGGTGTTGAAGACCTGCTGTGGTGAATAACAACACGGACATTTGTATGCCATTGTAGTGTTGCCACTTGCGGATAGCTTCGGGTGCGTAAGAGGCATTAGCGAGTGAGGACATAGTGGGTAAGGACGTAAACCGGAAGGAAATAGTGTGCTAGAATTTTAACGCACAAGTTCTACAGTTTGTTGCTTGTAAACAGAACGCTCCGGTGCACACATGCACTTCCGGTGTATTGGCCAAGAAACTGAGGTGCAACTAAAAACAAGTTCTAAAGGAGCGGTACAAACCTAAAACAAGGGTCAAAAGTGTCGCGAACTGGGCCAGTTGGTACAGATTCATAGTGGTGAAACAGCGCGCAAAAAACCAGGACAGAAAGAAGAGGACAACAACACAGCGCTCGTGTTGTTGTACTCTTCTTTCTGTCCTGGTTTTTTGCGCGCTGTTTCACCACTTTAAAACAAGGGGAGGTGTGTTCACAGCAGAAACTGTTTTTATACTGAGACACAAGCGTCGGAGAAATTTGAAGATGAATCCGATTATCGTTTAATGTTATAGGATCCAAGTAGACAACATACATCCTTGCTTTACTCGAACTATTGCGTTGTTCAGCCTTCGGAAGTGTCACATGACTGACCACAATGCGGTGGAACCTCGCGGCACTAAGTAAATTTTCGTGAACAATGGCGATTGTGCAAAGTGTATATGCGGCTCAACCGCAGCCGCCGACTCATTGAGTCTTCTTGAAGCGTGCACGTGTCCATCCGAATTTTATAGTACTATTAGTGAACGTATTTGTATTGTAGGTAGCGTGAAATGTTTAAACCTTCAGAGTTAACCTTTGATTTTATAAGGAGAAAATCGCCGCAGTGGCATCGGGAATGTGCGCTCATCTCGCATTCCAGAGCCGAGTGTTCGATTCCCGTCTAGACCAAGTAGAGTTAAACCTGGATGTAACGAACCTCTATGCAACGAATTCCTGGATTTAACGAAGAATTTCGGTTCTCCATTGCAACCCCATTGAAGTCCATGTGTTTGCGACCTCTATGTAACGAAGGCGTTGCGATGGTTAACCGTTATGAAACGAATTCGCTACGCTGATGAGTCATTGTATTCCGCCCTTTTTCTGACAAATCAGCTGGAGAAATGCACTAACTTAGCGAACTTCGCCCCCACCGCAAACTACCGTGCGTTTCCGCGTGTGAGGGCAGTGTCGGTTAGGTGCTAGGCCTGCCCGTCGGCGCGTAGACGCGCGTTTCCCTTGCTATCTGTGGTGTCGGTTCGTGGGTAGTGATTTCTGCTCCCAGAAAACGAAAAAAAGTTTCGCCTTTTCAGTACAAGCTCGCAATTTTAAATACTGTCTCCGCAGGCGAGAAAGAAGAACGTCGCCGCCCGGTATCATATCCCAGTTAGCACCCTGCAACCAATTTTGAGTGCGGAGCAGAGCATAAAGTTAATCAAATTCACGAAAAGGTGCCCTTTCAGCATACGTTTGGCCCTTGAAACGTGTTAACGGACCGACAAGTGTCAAAACGCAAAAGTAATACTTAAGTTACGTTTGTGAACTCGGTGGTAAGTGTCCTTCCTTCTTCGGAGTGCCGTGTAGTAACTAAGCTCGTGGGAAAGCAGCTGGCGCCAATCATGCAGTTTTCACTGTGAAATAAGTCCGTGAAGGGTGAGTTCACAGTCACTGACGTGTGGATTTTGGTTTCGTTTCTGCTTCATTCACGCATACCTTAACTCAAAAAACGAAACATTGAGAATTTTTGTGCATACCTTAACTCGAAAAACGAAACATTGAGAGTTTTTGTCAACTTTGTTATATCCAGGTTTAACTGTTCTTTTCAACTCAGTCACTTTGATCTTGTTCTTTTAGCGCGCAGTTCTTTAACGGCCATCTCTGGGCTGAGTCGCGTCGCCGTCGTAACCGAGTGAACGATGGCAAGACCGAAGAGTGAAAGAAAAAAAGCGAGCGATGAAAGAAAGCAAAGGAGGAGAGTGTCGCGAAATTGGTAGAGGAGGGCGGTTCGCCGCGGTGGCGCAAGCCAGCGCTCTCCGAAAGTGTGTGGTGGGGAAGGAGAGGGGCAGTATGCTGTGCCCGCACGAGGCGCTCGATGGCGGGATGCTTGGCGAAAATGTGAGGGGCGCGTGAGCGTGACTATGATGTGGGTTCCCTTAAAGGAGCACTGACACAAAAATTTTGCACCTTGCTTTTTTTGTTGCGATAAGTCGCTAGTGACCTACATATCGTCTGTAGAAACCTCATTTGCTTCAGCGTGCGACGGTTGTTTGATTAGAGGCATTTTCAATGCCGCCAGTTGCAGTTTCGGTTTCAGCAGGTGCCGCGAAACCGAAAGTGGGTGCCACAAAATTCAGTGGGTGCCACAAAATTTACGTTGGATTTTGTGTAAACAAAGCTGACCACGTGACCGTCGGAGGATATCACAGTGCAGAGCTGCCGTAGCACTGTCGAATGCGCATCGCCGGCAGTTTCTGCGAATGCCCCAACATACTGATCTCGTGAGCCGCTTAATTAAAAAGCGACCGTGGGCGTGACGCAGGCGCTGCGAGTGCAAATGCTACCGCGGCTAAAGAACGACGCGCGACGCTCGAGACATTGGGTGGCAAGACGCGCGCTGGGAGCAGCCGGCCGGTCTACCTACAGGTCCGCCTACAGATGTGTTCGGCATAGCACTGCGGCGGATATTCGATTGCCGCGCTCGTAAGCGGTGCAGATGACAATATTTAATGCAACCCGCCATCGCATCATTACATCATTTCTCATATAAGCTACCATGGTTGTGACTTGGGTCAACTTCGTGCAGTGGTAACAAGCTATCACTCGAGCTACCTGCGCCGGCCTGGGCCACTTCGCGGCCGTGGCCGCCGCCTGCACAGAGACCGTGCGGCTCGCTCAGTGGGCTTTTCGTGTCTCCGTCGCGTTTTCGCGACCAATGTAAATAAAAAGTAATAGAAACAGAGTGCCTGGAATCGCTGTATAACTTTGGTCGCGGCCAGCTGCCCGATGAGCTGACGAAATCACGGCGCCTCCGCCGCCAACGATCGGGTCGTTCGTTCTCGAGAGCAGAAGCTCCGCCCTCCGGCCCTCCGATTGGAGCGGCGAGCCGGGCGAGCCGGCGAAAAACGCCGGCAGTGAGGAAGCGGGAACCACAAACTCGTGACGTGTTTGGATGTTGTTTATTTACACAATATCTACGGGATGTCGATTGCGCGTGGTCCTCTGCTGGCTGATCGGTTGCGTTTCGCACACTTTAAAATTGATTTTAAATATGTTCTAGGCTGTATTCGCCGCTGATAATTTGCAGATGATGTATATGTGTTCACACCAATATATATCCGAAGTTATCTCGCCTTCAAAATTTTGTGTCAGTACCCCTTTAAGATGCAGTTCGCGGTCCCTTCCTGGGACGCACTTCGTGCCGCCGACGCGGGGGCTCATCATCGCTGCCGTCGAGAAAACCCACTAGTGAGCGCTGCCTCAGCGCACTGCTGCTGCGCCCAAAATATCGCACTAGGATAGTATTGTGATGGCGAGCCAATTTTTTGCGTAGTAGTCCATTTTGTTTGGCATATCTCGGTTAGGATGCGGACACCTACTTGTCGACGTACAGAATCAGCAAATGCTTTAACATAAAATGCTCAGGATGAGTTTGGTATACTGCCAGAGGTGTTTTATGCCAATCATTATGACTCTACCTATAGAGGGCGCAGTTGGTGGTGTTCGCCACGCCGCGGTGAGCCTGCTGATATTTAAAATTTAAAATTTAAACACCCTACTGGCTGTTCGGACAATTTTACTGAGGTACGCCTTTTACAAATCTCCCCGCTATTGTGTGAAGCTGCTGTAATAAAAAGCTAACGTTGGGCTAATTATTTTAGTCACTGCGAAAATTGCAGCGCAGCAAGCCGGGTGCTGGCTTAATGCTTGAAAATCCCCACTTTTCACTAATGCTTCAAAAGTGACAGGAATATCTCAGGGAGCTTCCCTCACTTTGATAATTTGACTAAATAAAAACACCGCGCGAAGGACATCGCTGACAGATCAATGGGCGATGTCTTTAAGGCCTTGCTCTTGTAGTCATGCCACAACGTCTTGACGCGTTCGCCTCTTGTGATTGTGGCCGCGCACTTTTGCAAGTACGCGAGCTATCTTGTATAACGTTCCCCCTCGTAAATCATACCTGTCTCCACGCATCGACTGCCGCGCACGCCATCACGGGATCCGCGACCCCTCGCCGCGCTGTTTGCGAGTGAGTGCGACTGGGGCGCTTGTGTTGCGAGTCTTCGAACCCGGCACCGCGCGGTCTATGCTACAAATGGCCGGCGTTGTGGCCCAATCGATGCGGCTCCTCAGAAGCGACGTCGATAACCAAAAACACCCGAGTCCACAATCACTGGCTGGGCCGATCACTCCCGTCGACTCTCCCGACAAGGCGGTGAGTGACGGTGACCCACGGCGAGGCGGCCACCGTCGAGACACAAAGCAGGCCTTGGCACTCCCTCCGCAAAGACAGAGCACCTGCTCATCTCTGGTGTTGTTAGCACAAATACATTCGTTATGAAAGTTTGTCTTGTACTGTACTTTCGTACATCAGCCACATGTAAGCGGGGCCATAAATACGGTACGCGGTATAAACAAGCTTTGAGCCCGCGAGGTTGAGTTTATTTACGGGGGGCTGCAAACCCGTCAACTACAGTTGACTCGCGATAATTCAAACTGATAATTCGTACTTTCGGTTAATTCAAACAAAATTCAAAATTTTAGTTGGCCCTCTATCTTTTCAATGTATTTAAAATTACCTTAATTCAAGCTCCGTCATTCGGTTAATTCGTACTTTTTGCGTGTCCGTATTGGAAAATATCTACAGCTTTCCCGCAACTATTTGAAATTTTGCGTGCCTATATAATCAGAACAGTCGAAAAACGAGAAATAAGCACCTCAAGGCTTCAAGGAAGAGGGGTTGCTAGTAAACAAACGTTTGAAACGAAGCACAAGTAAGGTAGAACATGACGTTTCTCAAATTTCTAGCCTTACGTACCGTTTTTACGATGCTAATTAGAAACCAAAAGAACCAACAGGCCTCAAAAAACTTCTAAACATGATTGACTGCCTACACTTGTTGAAGCGGTCAGAAACATGCGGGTCGCTGCAGCAAAAGCAAAAAAGAAAAACGCGCAATCACGCATGCTGGTGTCGCGTGTCAGAAAAAAAAGAAGAAAAAATTGGCCGCGTATGTGCTCCTTTCGTTGCAAATGTCGACGGAAGACGACAGTCGACCAGGGCCGTGGCAAGCAAATGCCTCCCTTCTCTTTCTCGCTCACCTCTCATGGTGTTCCTCTCCGGTCTCGTTTCTTGAAAGACAACACGCTAGAGGTTTGGTGAAGTGAATTTAAATTTACCGCGTTCCACTGATCCATGCCAGAGCTGCCGTACGGCGAAGACACGCGTGAATCAAAGCACCCTACTACAAAGTTTATAGAACCACGTTACCCTACTCCACGAGCGTTCCAAGCGGAACGTGGAACCTATCTTGTTATACCTTTCGTTCCTTTGCGGTTTGATTTTTTTTAAATGCCGCCACGTAGCGCGGGCAACAGCAGGCGACTGTTTCTGTAGTTGATGTAGTGTTTTATTTGCTATCCCAAAAACCAAGCATCTGTGTATTTTTTTTAAATTACACCATCTTCCCGTGGGGAACCATGAGGAGGATGCGAAGCATCATGGGGGTACCGTGTATGTTCCATTGTGTTTCCGTTATGTTGTTTCATTTATCGGATCACGAATGGGAACGTAGTGTGAACCCCCATGTAGAGACAGAGAAATGTAGAGAAATTTAGAGAAATGTAGAGACAGCGTAGAGATCGACACCCGCGTTACCTGATCGAACACCGTCTGGTTCTTGTCCTTCTTTATTGCGTGCTCACGCTCTTACCCCGCTGCCCGCCCTCTTCGTCCTCTTCTCTGGTTTAGCTGCAAGGCGCGTGGCGCTTCCCGCCACAGCTTTCCCACGGGAAGTTCAACATCCTCCTCTAAAGTTTTCAGTTCGTCGTTTCCGTTGACGTTCAGCTTCGCGTGCCTTCGTTGTCACAGTAGCTTCTTGACGTAGTTTGAATGAGTGAAGGACTTCAGGCGCGTTCATAGCACATGCTCCAGTCTCGCTTTGTAGCGCAAGTGGGAAGAGCGCCACGTACCTCCCGTTGCGGCCAGAGAGTCGTGGGATCTAAACCGGGTGGCGCCTAACTATTTCTTTTTATCGTATACTGCGCTGACGTCAGCCCAAACGCTGATGGTGCTGAAGAGACGCGCATGCGCAGTAGAATGCGGACGGCGGACAACGACAAGGGAGGGAGGGACGTAGCCCCAAGCATGAGATGCTTCGCATCTCATAAAGAAACACTGCAGATATCACTCATGTATCGATTTCCTGCCTGATATCTGCGCAATGTCTTGTTCTTGTTCACCAGTGTTGGCAAGTATGAACATTAGCACCGGATCGGGGTCCACACACCGCTGACGAGCACGCTCACGATTACGCTCACGAGCGAGTGCCCGCATAGCCGTCGGCTCTTCGGGCGAACGAGTCACCCGTGGCCTACCCATAGACCTGCGAACGTGAATTCAGGCCCCCGCCACCGCCGCCGCCGTCGTCGTCGTCGTCGTCGTCGTCGTCGTCGTCGTCGTCGTCATCATCATCATCATCATCATCGTCGTCATCATCATCATCATCATCACCATCATCATCATCATCGTCGTCGTCATCATCATCATCATCATCACCACCACCACAATCATCACCATCACCATCATCATCATCATGATCATCCTTATCAAAGCTTAGCTCCTTAAGATGGGCTTTACTGTTAGTGTTTAGCATTCCGACATCGCACGTTCAAGTCACCTGCTATGGACGTGCCCTTCCCTGAGTGCAGCGAGATCCAGACACCTTCGCGGCACACGCCTGCACCCTGGGAGACCACCTGATCTCCAACGATGGCTGTGGGGGCCCAACCACCGCTGTCTTTTGGATTTCCTCCGGGAAACGGGTGCCAACTTGTACCTGAAAAAAGTCAGTTATTTCAATCTTCGTTTGGCTCAGTGGCTAAGGCGTTGCGCTGCTGAGCACGTGGTCGCGGGTTCGATTCCGAGCCGCGGTGGCCGCTTTTCTGATGGAGGCGAAAAACAAAAACGCCCGTGTGTACGAGATTTCGGCGCACGTTAAAGATCCCCAGCTGGTCAAAATTAATCCGGAGCCCTCCACTACGGCACGCCTCATCGCCTGCGTTGCGTCGGCGCGTTAAAATCAATCAATCAATCAATCAATCAATCAATCAATCAATCAATCAATCAATCAATCAATCAATCAATCAATCAATCAATCAATCAATCAATCAATCAATCAATCAATCAATCAATCTTCGTTTGAAAAACAACGCACAAGAAGCCTTGCTTTCCTACCTTCCACCTTCCGTCTTTTGGTCGAGCGCGGGAACCCCTTCCCTTCCCCCAAAAAATTTTTGGCTTGCCATGCGCATGATGCTCACACCGCAAATAATAAAAAAAAAAAAAACGCGCACGGTGGACAGAGATGGACGGCACTTTTGTCGTGCGTTTTGTTTCTTTAACTCGCTCAGCGCACTCCTGCTTTTTCTTGATATATGTACTGTCTCGAAAAATCGGTACCGCATGTGGTCAGTAGTACATAACGATGATGCTTTGGCTACTATTTAAACGCTCACTAAAGGTTCTAAGCGTCCTCTTTTTTTTTTTGGTCGATATGTGTTGCGGATACTACAACGCATGTTGGCACTATAGTAGGTGCGAACTGCAATCTGCCTGTCAACAGCTGGGGTCGCCTTGCAGTTAAACTTTGGAAACAGTGTGAAAACGCGCGTTGAGCATGCCAGCCATTTCTCCTGTACTTTGGCATGTATAATACGCTGCAAAGCCGACCATGAATTTTCACTACGTGTTTTTTCTTGTGCGTTATGCGGCACATGTGCGTGGTATTTTTACGCCACGTTATGAACCTGAGGAATACGCAGCAAAGAGAGAGGCGGTGGAATAGTTACAAAGCGAAATTGCATAAAAAGATTACGGCTGCACTGCTGCTGAGGAAATTTCAGCAGCAGTGCAGCAGTCGGCACTGCTGCTGCTGTGCCGACTGCTGAATGTTGAAACACGCCATCTACGAACCATGATTATGATGATGATGATGATGATTTCTATTGGTTTCCCCTTTGTATCGGGGTGATGACATGTCATATTACCAAAAAGGACTAATATACCTATGTTTTACACTCTTGGTTTAATACTAGCGCTTCTTAGGGCAGGCACAAAAAGCTTATTAGGCACGAAATACTTTTTCCCCCTGTTACAGGTGCTAACTGTCCTAGGCAATATTCCCCTCTCTGCTTTTCGTCCACCAGCATTCTAATCTTCTTTTCGTCCCCTCGACAGCCTTGAAGTTAACTTCCCCTGTGATACCCTTAAATCCTAGGGCTTCTGGAAGCCGACTATTTCCCTCATGCAGATTTGGATGGATACCCTCACATTCTAACACTATGTGCCGCATAGTTTCTGTTTCTTTTCCACATAGCCGCAAATAACACCCCCTTCCCTCTCCCCCCGTACAGAAAGTAAAGTAAAAATGAAAGGAGGCACCATCAAAATTTTAAAACGCTAGTTTTACTATTTCCAGAGAGGGATACACAAGCAAAAACCATTTTTCAAGCGCGCTGAATTGATTTGTTGCATAAAATTTTTGAACCCGGCTCTCCCTTAAAGAGTTGCTAGCTTTGGGCAGATTTGTAACATTGCACAGGAATAGAAGGGGGGGGGGGGGTGCCCCGTTAATTCTAAATCGAATGTAAACAATTACTGACACTGGCTAAATTTAGTCGTAACAAAATGTAATACCAAAATAACATTTCGTACCTTTTCGGGTTGTTGCTACTTCTGTTACATGAACAATCACAAGAAAGGTTTTTCAACAATCTTTTTACATGTTATAGCTTTAAAGTTTAAGCAAAAACCAGCACTTAAGACTCGGGTCAATATATCACCTGTTTTTTTATATAAATATATTTTGCCAAAGGCAATTACTGACATCATTGAGATAATACTACATTACTGGTTTGCGGGTATTTGGAGTATGTGAGTAGACGCGTGTTTCCTAGGAAAATGACAAATATCCTGATTTTTTTACCCCCAATAGCCGGCTACCTCGAGAAAATTCTCAGAAATAGTTACTAACACACTAAATTGTTTGCCGTCTAACTACATCAGCGAACATTCACGAATTGCGGCGGGAGTGAGCTGGCGGCTCGCAACCGCGTCAGAAACGTACTGCGCATTGCCAGTGTCTGTCCGTGTACACACAGTGGAATCGAAATGATTCCGTAAGCAGAGCAAAGCAGAGCGCGAAGCGGGGTTCGATGTGGGAGCAGATTGGGGCGAACAGATCGCTGCTAACGAGGAGCGCGAAGGAGCGCATTAGTCGTCGAACAATCACCGCCCGGTGGCCGGGACCGCTCGCCGAGATGGCAGCGAAAGAGCAGGTTTAAGGGACGAGGAGGAGGGGGTGGGGTGCCAGGGGAACTGTCAGAAATCCGATGGGGGAAGGCCGGAAACGTATGGTTTCCGAAACCTTTGTTAGCAAACCGCGCGGCGTCTGGGCGTACGATCACGAGGCGCTGCCGAGGGGAAACCTAATCGCCGTTTGGTGGCGGGGACCACTCTACGTTTTCTTGTCTTTGTCTCCAATATTTCAATCTCTCACCTGCTGTTGCCATTGTGTCCTCCCTTTTTTATTTCCCCTTTAGAAATTAACCTATCTCGGTGTGTCGTTGTTGTTTCGCAGATGGGCTTTTCAGTGTAATCCGCCCCCCTCTGGAACATATTGTGCGGCGTGCAACGAAACATTCCCGAACTGAAAAATTCCGGGGAACGAGAAGGTAGCGTTCTCGCGTGGAGGCTCGAAACAATGCGCGGTTTCGAAAAGAATAAAGAAAAGGTGCTGAAACGATGTGCAACCACCGTGATCCCTGGAAGAAAAATAGGCTCGAACTCGCTAATGATTGCGACCAAGGACACGGCAACTGCCTAAAAAGACAAGCGAACGTGATTAATTAACACCGTTTACGTTCTTTTATAAAAGCAGCAACCGTTGGATTGAGCATTATAATGAAAGAGAACGAGGTGACGCAGGAACTTGGCAAGGGCATCAACTGTTTATAATAGTTTTTTATAGCCTCTATTCACTACAGCAAGGGCTGTAGAAAACGGAGAAAAATTCACCTTGTTTCTATTCAACCGTCGGGCCTTTCTTCCTTTCCTGAAACAGGAGTATGGCATCAACCACAATGCATGGACCTAAATCAATCCAGAATAACAATTCAGTACCGCCATCATTCTAAGACATGACACATGTTTCACAAGGCTAAGAACTTGCAGACATGCAGAAAAGCAGATTTTTGAAGCACCGTACACAGCCTTTTGTTGCCGGCATCACGTGGAACCATGTTAACCAGTTTCGTTGATGTGTTTTTACAGCATAAGCTGTCGACAGCAGGTTTTTATACTTTCGGGAAGCTCCCGTTCTGTGTGGCATTGTGCCTCGCGCATCCCGCGACCAACCTGCGCCAAAGTCAAATCTTCGCGTGTAGCGCTGGGTGCAAAGTAGCCGTACCGTAACGGTCGCTGTGGCGAAATATCGGCGTGATTGCGGAAGCACGGTGCATTAACTTGTACGAACTTCAGTGAACCGTAATTTATCCGCGGCCCTCCGCGATTCTTCTGTTGACAGCCGTCGTGCGCTAGCGCCACGCACGTTAAGCTGCTGTTAGAGAAGATTCAGTACCTTGATTAGTAATAAGTTCTTTTATTAAATTTAGCTCTTTAATCTGCCTAGCATTTGTGCTGCTTCACACGCCTCTCCACAATGCACCGACACGCCCAGGCTTGCACTGTTACTTAACCTATTGCTCTAGAAAACACTAATCTATTTCTAAAGCCCAAAAACGTAGCGGGTCATAGTTTGTCGCTTTGATCTAATATAAAGTCAGCAGCGCGTCAAACAAATTATACCATAAGCCGCATTCCGCGCAATGGCCCCAGGAAATGCAGAAATGCAGTGCCCGTGCGAGTTCTTTCACGTCAAATGGGCGTGGGCCGCCGCACACAGTCCTTGCTCTGTGAGAGCCGCTGCCGAGAGACCGCTCGATTACGTAGCGACGCGACCGGCTCCTCGTGGCCGCAGCCCCTCGATCGCGGGCCTGGCCGCGCATCGATCTCTTTTGTTTGCCGCCGAAGTGGTAGTCCACGAGCGATCGACAGCGCCTCGTGCAGGAGAGACAGAGGGGGGAGAGAAGGAAGCGATCAGAGCAGGATGCAACCGACACCGCTTAGACAACAAGGCCTGCGAGTTGTCCTATGTCAATGGGGCTGTCCACCGAACTCCACCATTTCTTAATTAAGCTGCTCAGATGAGAGCGGTGAGCAACACGTGCTTTATAGCTGATAAACAACAAGAAAAGACAAGACACGGGTTAGGAAGTGGCTCAACTATCTGTTCCTCGTCATTTTTTTTTTTTTTTCTGGCCGGCGTGACGCCACCTACGTCAATGGGCCCTCTCCGTGTGGCGTTCCGGATCATGGTGTTTCCACCGCATCCCCCTTCCCATTGCCCTTCCCATAGTCCACGCGACAAGAGCGAAAGTGCGCGATGTCGTGACTTCTCGACTCTCAGTGACGCAAGCGGTGATTCCTCTTGGTGCTTCCTGTCAGTGAGCCGCTCGGAGCGATAAGTATCGCCGCCTGCTTACTCTCGGTGCCCTCCGTTGCAGTGAGTGTGCACGCGTTCGATGCGTGCGTGGCAAGCAGGCGCTTGGAGAAGCGCTAGCCCCCCTCTAGCAAAAATAAGCCACAGTAGCGATTATTGTCTCGCTCGAGGAAACGCAGCACGGTGTTGCTAACGGCATCATTTGGGAAGGTCCATTAACAAAACTTGTTGCTGAGCTAGTTGGTACATACTTAAAGAAAGAAGAAAACGTGGCCCAAACTAGACGTGGACGTGTATGTCGTAATATATGTCGTAAGGTCCATTAGTTAACATTTCAGTGTTCAGGAGTCCTTATTGTGTGAGAGGAATTGTCCTCTCCCCAGCCGGTACCACACTTTGCTGTCGCACATCAAGCTAGACTCCCCATGACTGCCTTTCTCTTGTCGCAATCATCACGACGCATACTTTTTTCAACGGCCACCTGAATTCCGAACTCGAAACTCCAAAAGCGTTTGTGTGTTGGGGGGAGGAGGAGGAGGAGGAAATCAGGCGGCTGTGGCTCCTGCATCTCTTTCCTCTAGAACCTTTGAAACCACCCCCACAAAGGATGAAGTGGGTGCCACATCGCCGGCTTTGCTATGCCCCTGGGACCCCGTGGTATCAGAATGGGTTCATCTGTGCCCGAACGTAATGCGGACTTCGAAGCTGCGGGCTCCTTTTGGATGCAGATGTTGAGTCCTGGTGTAACAGCTTGCCGAACAAACGGCTGAATGCGATAATGGCACAAAGTGTTCAGAACCAACCGTATAATTGGTCCTGTACATGAGCTAGGCTTAACCGAAGAGGCCCAGGGTACGGCTGGGATACTGTTGCCGCAAGTAAATGCGGGGCTAGCTGGCGCGTGATTTTAAACTCTAAGGTCCCGTGAAGGAGCGAATTCGACATTTCAAATAAAAAGTAATTAGGCGCGGCATAATCAAAAGCGCTGCTCGGTTTAAAGTAAATTTCTCTGGAACTTCGATTAGTTTTGATAAACGGTGCAAAGAATGGGAAAGACATCAACCCAATCAACGAAACAGATAAACACCACAGCGCGAAACAATACATATTTCGAGACACTTGCAGTGATTACGATCCAAAAAGATGTTTCCAGTTCAGAGTCTCGTAAGAAGCGGAGCAGAGATTTAGTTTCCAAGGTGCTATCCCAATAAAATGACAGGTTCCAGCCTGCCTCCATGTCGTATACGAGACAGGGAGCTAGCTGCAGTTTTTCACGCAGCAGTGAATCAAGGGCAGATGCACAGCAAGTGGTTTATGGTCTCACGCCCAGCACAAGTCGGACACAGGGGTGAATCGTCCCAACCTGTTTTTAATTTAAAACTTCGGGTAAAGGCGACGTTCAAGCGCAGTCAGTGCAGTTCTTCTGCAGACCGCGTGTTGAGGCAGCGTGGAAAGCGGAGTTCACAGGCGTGGACACTTGCGGCGAGGGTCCTGCCACTCCAACATTTATGCAGTACAGCCACTTGCGAGGATATGGTCGTATGCTGAAAACAGCGTAAAGGCGCGCGCTTTTCTTATGGTGATCAGGTTGGCAGCCCGTCCACATTTTTATACGGACAGGCTGCCCCATCCTGGTATAACTTCCAAAATGCTGCGTACTTTTTCAGGGAGTGGTGAGCACTTTCGTAAACTGCCACCTGATGCCCTGACTTTGTTGTTCGTTGTTTTGTAGTGACTCAGAACTCGGCTCAGTTTCCAAGACCAACATCGAATTGCTGGAAAGGCCATAGGCCTGTGCCTTGTGGCTCCGTCTTGGCCTCTCGAAGACAATTTCGACAGTAAGAACTTTCAGAAAGTCCAGGCTTATTTCACTTAGTGTACTTGCCACGGGAGAGTTACTTCGGACACATTTGTGACTATCCATTGACTGCCAACTCTACCTTGGAGGTGCTCGAACGAGCTCCCTTCAACAGAAAGAAGTTGCGTTGAGTCTCCCGCTCAGGTCGGTCATAATGTTGGCACGATGGGCATCCCGAGCATCTTCAAGTTAGCGGTGGAAACCCACAGGTATTTTACTCTGGAGCACATCTGGAACTGCTATGGCAAATATACACATGTGTACACGGATGAATCTGTGGCAGCAACATTATCTGCTGTCACAGTTGCGTCACAAGTATTTTTTCCCTGGGGGAGCAAAAAACATGCTACTATAAACATCGTAATCATCATCACCATGAATTATAACATTATTACGGTAATTTTTGAATGCCATAATTTATTTTCTTTGAGTACTCACTCAGGGTCTGTACAGTGACGCTAAAATGACTAGTATACATTAATAATCACGATCGTCCCACTGACATAAAACCAAATAAGATCGCATCAAATATCCACTAGCATCACAGATGCTGGTGAGCACACTAAAAAGGCCAGTTAGTGAAGCAGTGCTAGTCTTGTGTCGATCAAGGACTACGAGTTCTCATGGAGGTTTCGCAAAACAAATACCTTTAGGAAAGCCCATAAAAAAACAGGTATTTATGCACACATGCCCCCTTGCCACTTATTTCTCTCTGATAAAAAATGTGGACAGAAAGTGGATTCGTCTTTATTACAGTGCGGATATAAACCTGTACGGACTTCCCGAAGGCATGCTCATATCATCGTTTGAAAAAAGTCGCTTGTCCAGCTTTAGATTAAGGGGCAATAGTTATCGGGACACAATTTTCAATGCGCGAAACTACTCGCCCCTTCAACGCTCGCACATAAGAACATGTGAGAAGAAGCAAGAAACCGAGCTTCCACACTAATCGTTAAAAGAAATGGCAGTTCGTACAAAGCGAACACGCTCGCGGCGATGCAGTGCATTATGCTCCGTGGCACAAAGGAAAGAACAAAGGGCCTCCAGCGGAAGGCGTCGGAATGAAAAGCCCGAGCGCAAAAAATATGGCCTCCTGGAAAATCTCGCCCATCGCAAATTCGGTCCATGCGGAGCACGTTAATGGACCCACGCCCGGGAAGAGGAAAAAGGAGAGGGGCAAGAAGAAAAGAAGGAAAGATGGCAGAGAAGTTCAGATTGGTCGAAGCAGGGACGTGCATTCGCTAAATGCAGCGGCCTGGGGCAACGTCGATCTGGCCACCTTGAACGAGGTAAGGAAGAGGCCGCGCAATGCAGCCCACGGCACACGCACATAGCGCAAGGAAAGTGGCGGCGGCTGAGGGGGAGGCGGTATGCGCACGTGGGAGACGCATAGGGCGCGCGAAGAAAATAACAGGAATAGGCGATGGGGGTAAGAAGAAGCGGGGGACGATAAAAAGAAGACGAAAGAGGTGATGCGCAGGGAGGGTCCGGAATCTCAACGGGTTCCGGCCGATTGAGACGAATGGCGTTGGGATGGATTCCGCCGAGAGGCTGTTGAGCTGACTGTCAACGTATTAACGATATACCGCACGCGGGGAGGAACGAGCCCGGGACCCGATTCCTGCGGACGCCGTGGCAGCAACGGGTTCTCCGCGGGCCGCCCGGGGAGAATGATTGAGTTCGAACCGAACGGCCCTCGGGCTACGGCACGCCGGCTGATGGAAAAGAAAGGCGGGAAGGGGTAAAGAGAGGACGCGCACGCACAGAGCGAGCATAGCGCCACCGCGGTGTCACTGCGGCGCACGACCAAATGGGATGGTGGCATTCAACGAGCTTTATAAAGCGCCACACAGACCCGCACCCTTCCAGCACGAACGCAAGTTAAAAGCGGCCAAGATACGGATGAGCGACACCAATGACAACACCAAATACAAAGAGGAGGCGAAAGAGACGGAGGGAGAGGGAAAGTTATTTTCATCTCTGGTTGCGTTGTCAAATTTTGCCGTCGTTCCCAATTTTCATCTTTTCCTCCTATTTTTGTCACTTTTCTGCTTGTGTCACTGACGCGTTTCCGGAGGCATTCTTATTTGAAAGGGAAGGGGTGTACGGGGACAAATTTTTGCGCTGTTCTTGTTCTGGATCCACCGAGCATTTTTTTTGTGTGGATCTAGTATGTTGCTGTGTGCACATTTCTCCGCCGACAAAAGCCGCTTTTCATGTACACGATCGATGGAGTGTGGTACAGGGGAGGCTGCTGCCTTTTAAAAGTGCAAAGGGAAGCTGATGCCTCGTCCGTGCCTTGTCATGCTTTCGGTAGTGGTGAATAAAACACTGCGCATGCGTAATACACCTAGCGGCAAACTTTATTATTAAGAACGACGTTTCATTTTTGCTGCAACACGGTCACTTTTGGGCTTCGCTCGTTTCGCGCAGTCCGCTGACCCTGCCGAAAGCATTTACGGCATTTAAAGAGCGCTTCACTGCAAATGTATCCGTAAGGCAAGAAAGCCAACTTAAGATAGGATGGGATGACGTTGAACGCAAGCAGAGAGCGAATTCTGCAACCGTGTTTCGACTGAAAAAGACTGATAAGTGTAGCACTAAGACATATATGTCCCGTGGATGCCTGTGTCATGACGCCACGGATGTGAGATCAAGCTGGTATAAGCGGTTGTTTAGCATTTTATATGCGTAATAGGTAAACAGCTGGCGCAACAGTCGACGCGCGCCCAGGTTACGCTAAAGGGAGGCCGGAAGATGTCGCAGTGTTTGCTAGCATGCCTGAGTGTTGCATCGTTTGAGCACACTTATTAATAACGGGGCTACAAACGCTCGTCTTCCTTTTATTCTGTAACTGCAACACGTCTGACAACAGCGCACGTGGTACCGACAATGTAGATCTGAATGTACATTTTGTGCGTAATGTCATGTTCAGACTACCGACACAAAAGTTGATTGGTTTATTGTAGGGCTTAACCCGCCGACGCAACGTAGGCGATGAGGCGCGCCGTAGTGGAGGGCTCCGGAATAATTTTGACCCCCTGGGGTCGTTTACGTGCGCCTAAAGCTCGTACACACGGGCGTTTTTGCTGTTCGCTTCCATCAGACCCCGCGACCTCGTGCTCAGCAGCGCAAATCGACGCAAAAGTCGTATCGTGAGGTATGACTGTTAAAAAAAAAAACAGCGTGTCACGCAGTTCAGTTGGCTCAGTCGTGACCTGTCGTCATTTTTTTGTAAATATTACGACAGTCGGGGCATAAGTCTGAACCTGGCATAAGGGTTGTATTAGGATCCTTATGAATGAATCGATGAAATTGTCGCCCCCCCCCCTCCCCCTAAAACGTCGTGCGAAAATAACTGTCGCACAAGCGTCAGCTTCCTGTTCTCTACAAAAGGAGGGCGGCGTCACATAAAGAGATTTTGAAAATTTACATTACTTTTCTAGGGACCACTGTCGATTTATGCATGCAGCAGGAAAGCTAAAGCACTGCTTTGCGAGTATGCTCAGAGACCTGATGGCCTCACAAAAGGCAAATCCTCTGGGTAAAAGTTCTAAAGCTTAGTCTTCAGCAGTAGGCTCCGCATACAGCAGATACAGTCGCCTAATTATTACATGCACCACACGCAAGTTTCAAGCTCCGCAGTTGATAAGGGAATGCTCGCAATTTTTGGGAACTTCAGAAATTTTTCGCGTGTTGCGCAGTTTTCTGCACGCGGGTGGCTTTCTTTGCAGCACACGGTCGCTCCCACGCGACAAGGCTTCGCGGTAGGCTAATTTCGATTAGCCGTCACGCCTGTTTCACAAGACTAACGGGAGCGGACGGCAAAGGTTCTTTCTGCGCCGCCGCCTGCGACAGGTCTCTTCCCTTTTTCCGCTTGTTTCCCGCACAGGGCGCGCGCTATGATGAGGGAAAAAAGGTGAAGATAAATCCCAAACCTAGTGTGTGCGGGGACTGCAGGGTGTCGACATTGTGGCGGGAGCCCACATATAGAGGGCCACATGCATACAGATACACATCGTCGCACGCTACCCCCCCTGGGGATGCAGGCTTGGCTCTGCTTGCCTTTTTGGCCGCCGCTCTCCGCTTCGTGCTCCTTCGCCTGTGTTCTGGAGTCTTGTCACCTGTCTAATTCCGCGGGGTGTGAGGGTTCTCGAAGAGGCGACGTCAGGCCGTCTGGAAAATAAAACGAGGGGACACGTCAGAAAGAGGCGACGAAAGGAGGCAACGAAAACGGGCGCGCCTGGCGCGCTGGCTTCCATCTCCGCTGGCGGAAAACGGCGGGAGAGATCGCCGACATTTTGCACTGCTCTCACCATCGTAGATCCGAGTCGGTTACGAGGTGGTGACTCATTTTTTTACTTTCGCAACGGTACTTATTTTTCTTCTTGTAAGGTATTTATCAGAGAGAGAGAGAGAGAGAGAGAGAGAGAGAGAGAGAGAGAGAGAGAGAGAGAGAGAGAGAGAGAGAGAGAGAGAGAGAGAGAGAGAGAGAGAGAGAGAGAGTAAATAGTTAATGTTTATTGATTTCCCATTTGTAAAGAGTCATTGTTCAAAATAACTAAAACTAGTTTAGTAAGTTCTTAAAGTTACGAAGTCAATTTTATTTATAAATCTGTACTATTTGAGACGGAAAAGGTTCCTCCCACTCTGTTAGAAAACGTAAGATTGAAGATTTTATGTACAATAAAGCTCGCTTCTGAGAAGAAAGGATCGCTCTTTGCTTCTTTAAGCACTGCAGCCCGTCAGTTCTCCAAAAGGCGAAACTTTAGTTATTGCTTCATCAGTTTTAGCATTAAAAGTGGAAGCAACCACAACGAAAATGTGGTGTATGGAAAGTTTTGAAAAGCATGCAGGAACAATTTTGTGATCTCTTTAGTCCACTGAGATTTTGAGTCAGAATTCTTGGGTTTGACAACCTGCACTGTTATGCATGACAAAGAATCACGTTTGGTTACTTTAGGCAACCTGAATAAACTGCGCCGGTCGGGATACCCTAACTCCGGTCGACAACGGCCGGTCCGGTAACAAGAACGGCTACAGAAGAATGCACAGGCTATCTGGAGTTTATTTTTAGTGAGCGGCGGCACATCGCACACAGGGAGGCTTCTTTTTATTTCAACATGTATCAACAATACACACGAGAGGCCGGGACTCGAAGCCTTGACTTCGTGTTCGCAGCAGCACAGTGCTTTGCCACTACCCAATAATGATAGGTCTATGGCCACGCTATGGGACGTTAAGGGCAGATCAATTATTGGAACTGCAAAAAACAAGCAGGGAATTCTTTTCGTCGAAGTCTTTAGATCTTACAGAAGCCGACTTATGAACGTTTTTGTTTAAAGTAGGAGTACGCCCGCGCTAGCATTCTATTTGAATAGAGACCCCCTCCCCCTTTAGAGTGGCCCGTGTACTCCGGCGCTTTACGTACTTTCCACGTAGGTGGCTCTCCTCAGAAATTCCTATTCCGCACTAAGCGGAGTGTTTCCAAACGGGAGTGAACGGGAGCATCGGGTCTGAAACAATAGAAGTGAGTCCCGACGTGCGGGTTGATTGTGTTCCTGCGACGAGACAGCTGCCGCGGCGCCCCCGTAGCACTGACGTCACGGACAGGCTGGGCCCTTCCATAAATCCGAAATGAGGTGTTATTACGGGAACGTCAGTCAAAGCCACAAGCGAAGCGCGCCGACGAAGGGATCCGATGCGACAGAGGAGGGTGGCTCGCACGCACAACATGCGTGATTACGTGTCGTCTGGCACCATCTTTGTGTTCTTTTCTCTACTTTTTTTTTTGCACGACGTTACTGCCTTTTATTTTCCTCCATCCTCTCCCTTTTTTTGCGGTTTTGTGAGCATGATCCGAGGCAATGTATGCTGACATTTCCGCTTTTGGTCCGGCGTAGTGTGTACGAGCGGGTTCACGTTAATGCTTCTTCCCTGGCTTCTTTCACCGGTGATATTTCCTGAAGATCGTGCTCGGGAAAAAGGAATGTTGAGCACTTTCCCCTCTCCTTGGTGTCTCGGACACTGATAGTTTCGGAACATTCGGTCGATGGCTTGTCTTCGTTGCGCGACGTACCAGTAAGAAAAACTGTATTCACGTTATAAATGCTGCAGAACAGCTTGTAGTAGAAAACAGGATTAGTTTGGTAAACTAAAATGAATGCGCTTGGATCGTGGCATATACCGCTTGATTCTATGCTGAGTTTATCAAGCTGCACATGAAGCGGCGTTAGTTGGCCGGTCTTTGTGCTACTCTGGCTGAATATAAAGACTGGATTATGTGCATAAGAAAAAAAAATATCGTCTTTGGGAAGTCGTTGAGTCTGAAGAATAGGGAGATGAAAAGAATCTCCAGGATTTACTCGCGGGCAATACCGACGACGGTGGTGATGAATGATCACGATGATGACGAAAAGCGTCAAAGATGTATCTTTAATATCAGGGTGCTGTGAATGCTTCCTCATCCGCTTACTGACTACGATGCCGTGTCGTTTCAACACTCACTCGAAAGCAAAGTTGTATAACATAAAAACAAACGTCACAGTGCTAGTTCGACTGCGAGTAAATATGCGATAAATATGGAAACAAGCAAGCAGGCAAGCATCAAGCAAGCAATTGCAAGCAAGTAAGCAAGCAAGCAATTGCAAAGGATGCAAAACATGCAAGCAAGCAAGCAATTGCAAGCAGTTGCAAAGCAGGCAAAGCAAGCAAAGCAGGTAAAGCAAGCGAGCAAGCAATTGCAAAGCAGACAAACCAAGCGAGCAAGCAAGCAAGCAAGCAAGCAAGCAAGCAAGCAAGCAAGCAAGCAAGCAAGCCAGTAATTTAGACAGAAATTGTTTTAGCGAGCACGCTAGGAAACAGAAGGCCGTTTACGTGAGGCCTGGGGCAGTGCCGGCCGCACGTGTGCAAGCAGAGAAGAACGAGGGAGGAGGTGAGAAAGTGGGCAGGGGAGTAAATGACCAGGCGAGCTTGGAAGTTACAATTCGAGCACAGGTACAGAATGCACACGCGCGATTATACTCGAGTCAAAAAGTTGAAGGGTGGGCTCATCTAAAAGCACTTTATGCTAATATTGAGTACGTGCAACGAAGCACTGGTTCTGTGTGCGAAAACATCAACTGGCGATACTCGGTACATCGCGCATTTGACACCTGGCCGGATAACTTTTCTGGTGCGAGTGCAACTTGCTTTCGAAGAACCAAACAGGAGACAAACGTAGCACGTATTTCTGTCAGTTTCAGGTGGAAATAGTCGTATTTCTGGCTGAGTTATTTACTCATTCGTCCTGTCGCGCATTTGTACCGCTCCTTGCTGTCACGAGCGTTGCTCGCCTCAGGTGAGACTACGTGGTCTCCTGTGTGATCCTACAACGCGCGTATCCAACGCACAAAGCGCGCGAAGCTCCACGAGGCGCCGTGAGAGGGAACAGGGAGATGCGTAGTCACGCGTCTCATTAAACGCACACCACTCGGAGCGCGACACCGAACAGCAGCTTTGTTACGTCGGGCACACGCTACTTCACATCGGAGAGGCCAGGAACAATGGAAGCGATAAACTAATCCTCAAAGACCCCGGGACAAGCGACGACGTTGTGCACATACCAGGCACCGAAGGCTGCGAAGTTGTTAGCCGCTACAACGACCGCGACGACGCGCAGGAAACGCTCACACGCTCGCCGGACCCACAAAAGCCTCAGCAACGCGCGCACATCGGAGATTAATACGTCCAGTCACCGCCAGCTGCCGCCTTGGCACCCTAGCTGGCCGGACGACGACGCGTTTCGCTGCGAGCACCGCGAAAGAAGGGCTCGACGCGCGTGCCGGCGGTTCTCTCATCGACACGCGACCGAACGCGCCGATCCGAAACAACATCAACACTCGGAAGGCAGCAACAAAAAGAGAGAAGCTCTGCTCCGACTTTGAAACAATAGGCGCGTTCTGAAAGCGAGGGGGCCGAGTCCCGGACGTCAACAAGCAGGGAAAGTCGCTCGCGAGCGCGCTTGAACTGCGGCCTGAACTCGGCTCGGCGTTACTGCTTTGCTCTTGTTTCCCCTTCCTGTGCCGCTTTAGCGAGCTGCCCCGTAATGCGGCTATTATTGTTGTCCTCGAACGGGCGGGGTTCACTTCTCGAGCGTCGGGGTTCCTTAGCATCGCTAACAGCGGGCGCTGTTTGTTGTGTTCACTCCTGTCTTTGCT
Source organism: Haemaphysalis longicornis (assembly GCF_048455015.1). Taxonomy (NCBI): domain Eukaryota; kingdom Metazoa; phylum Arthropoda; class Arachnida; order Ixodida; family Ixodidae; genus Haemaphysalis; species Haemaphysalis longicornis. The sequence continues at coordinate 279,466,326 of NW_027526295.1, read as the reverse complement.
CTTTTGTCGTCGGGGCTTTGGTGACAATGGCAATACTTCGGAACGGGCTTTCGAAAGCACGTGCTGTCGTGTGCCTGCGGGGAAGAGAGCACGGGTGGTGACACAGTTCCTCTCTTTTTCCTCATTGGGGGCTGGGCTACTTGAATTCACCTTTGTTGACTGCTTTCCCTTTGTCTTTGAAGTAAGAGCATACAACTCGCGTGAACGGGGCCCGAGTGTGTGTAATCCAAGAGACGAGCCAATGGAAGACTAACTTGGTTGGAAATCTCTTCTATCATAAATGACCGTTTTTTAAAAACGAACGCAACGCGGACACTTCTCATCTAACACGCTCGCTTCCCCCCTCCCCCCTCCCACGTGCTCATTATATGATAACACTTGTAAGAGCAGTTAGGACGCTTCAAGCTATGTAAATACGCAGACGAAGAAATTGTGCTGAAAGTGAGGAGTTTCGGTATAGGTTTCAAGGCGTCAAGGCGTATAGTGAGCAAGAAATGTCCAGCTTACTTGCAACGACGGATGTGCTCCCTTGCCTGAGTGGGGTAAAATATGATGATCGCGGTAGTTAGGAAAGTATGCTTATGGGCCAGCAGCTGGAAATAGGTGTCTTGTGGATGCTCAGAAACCGTTTAAAAGTAGACAGAAAGGCAAACACAAACATGAATCCTGCAACAAGAAAAAAAAAACACAAATGCAAATAGTGAGCTCCGTAAATCCGTTATACCCGTATCCAAATAATATGATCCGTTAACAAAACTTTTCTTCGCTTATAGTTTTAAAAATTTCTCGAATCCATTTGTCCGTAATCCTTTGCCGCAATCTATTTACCCATTATCTTTTAAACCAAGCCAAGGAGGGCGGAAAGGAGAGCCCATTTTGCCTTCTGTCCTATATTTAAGGGCCTATGGATAATGCCAATAACAGTCTGCTCATCTCAGTAAGTTTGATTTATTTAATTTCCAAGCGTGTTGCCGCCCAAACCTGCTAAGTTTGTGCTAAACTTCATTGAAGCGGATGACGTAAATGATGATGATGATGATTAGAGGCCCTACCTTTGTTTCGGGACGCCAACAAGGCGCTGCGCAACCTGAGCGACGCGGCCGTAACCTCACTCACGAAGTACTTTAACGAGTGCTGGCGAGCCGGCAGCCTCCCGCGACAGTGGAAGACGGCCAAGACGATACTCATTCCCAAGCCCAACAAGCCGCCGGGCATAGAGAGCCTGCGCCCCATCTCCCTCACGTCGTGCGTGGGGAAGGTGCTGGAGCACGTTCTCAACGACCGGTGGCAGCGGTACCTGGAGACGAACGACCTGTACCCCGACTCGATGCTGGGATTCCGCTCGCGTCTGGGGACGCAGGATGCGATGCTACTGCTGCAGCGCGAGGTGCTGGCCCCGCCAACGAGGCCGACCTCGGACAACCGCGCCATCCTGGGCCTGGACCTGCAGAGCGCCTTCGACAAGGTAAAGCACTCGGCGATCCTGGCCCAAGTGTCCCGGCTCGGCCTGGGACAGCGTTCCTACAACTACATACGGACTTTCCTAACCGGCCGCACGGCCCGACTGGAGGTGGGCCAAACGCAACTAGAAGAGCGAGAGCTGGGCAGCGTCGGCACGCCGCAGGGCTCGGTGATCTCGCCGCTGTTGTTCAACTTGGTCATGATCGGCGTGGCCCGTCGCCTGGACGAGCTGCCCGACGTAAAGTATACGATCTACGCCGACGACATCACGCTGTGGGTGTCGGGCGGCAGCGACGGCCACATCGAGTCGGCGCTGCAAGAGGCGGTGGACGGCATCGAGGAGAGTCTGCGCGGCACGGGTCTCCGGTGCGCCCCGGAAAAGTCGCAGCTGCTGATCGTGCCCCCGTCGGGCCGGTATCACAAGAAGGCGTCGGCCGAAGCGGAGCGCAGCATCGTGGTGCGAGCGAGCGACGGCACGGCCATACCCAAGGCGACGAGCATACGCGTTCTCGGCATGCACGTGGACGCGAGCCGCCGCTACAACACCACCACCGTGGAACGGCTGATCACGAAGATGGGCATCGCCACGCGCCTCGTCAAGCGACTGGCGACGCGAGCGCGCGGCATGAGAGAAGCGAGCCTGCTGCGGTTGCTGCAGGCGTTCGTCGTGAGCCAGGTGGCTTACGTGGGAGCGTTTCACGAATGGAGGACCCAGGAACGAGCCAAGATCGACGCGGCGATCCGCAAGTCATACCGGGCGGCCCTGGGCCTACTCAACGGCACGAGCAACGCGGCCCTCGCGTCTCTGGGAGTGCACAACACGCTCGCGGAGATCAGCGAGGCGCAGAGAGTGGCGCAGCTGGAACGCCTGGGGTCGACCCGGACGGGCCGGAGACTGCTGCAACGCGTAGGACTGGGCTGCCCCTTCGAGGAGGAGGACGAGCTGATCCCGCTACGAGACGACATAGCCAACAGCGTGGTGGTGCCCCCGCTCCCGAAGAACGTCGCGCCGGGACGGAACTCGGAACGGAGAATGGCGCGGGCGTGCGCGCTCGCCAAGGAGTACAACGAGAGAGGCGATGCGGTGTTCGTGGACGCCTCCAAACATCGGGACCGAGACGACGCCTACGCGGTGGTGGCGGTGCGAGCCGCCACGGGAGAACTACTGAGCGCCGGCAGCGTGCGCGCCAAGTCCGCCAGACAGGCAGAGGAGGCGGCGATCGCGCTGGCCCTGCTCCACCCGGGGACGAAGACGGTGTTCAGCGACTCCAAGTCCGCGATAGCCAACTTCGCCAGGGGCACGGTGTGCAAGACGACGATGCGCGTCCTTTCCGGCATCGGAGAGGGAGCGCGCAGGAACACCAGCACGACCATCCGGTGGTTTCCGGCTCACATGGGCCGGGAGCTCCGCAACGGCCACCGAAACGTCAACGAGGTAGCCGACGCCGCGGCCCGTGATCTCGCCACGTGCCGAGCCGCGCCAGCGACGGACGCCGACGTCGACGAGGAATCGAGCGAAGAAGAAGACTACGACGCGGAACCCCTGACCACGTACGGCGCGACGCTGCGCTGGTACAGGGAAGAGAGGCGGGCCTACCCTCCGCCCCATCCGGGGCTCGCGAGGAGGGAGGCCGTGCTTCTGCGGCAACTACAGACTCGGACGGTGCTGACGCCGGCGCTCGCGCGCCACATGTGCCCGGACCTGTATGAAGACTGTGTGTGTAGTGTTTGTGCGCGAGTGACCGCAGACCTGACCCACCTGATGTGGGGTTGTGAAAGACACGACGCGAGTGACGGGAGGCCGACCCTCCCTCCGGACGTTACGGACTCGATCGGCTCTTCGGAGCGCGAACACCAGCTAAGGGCTATCCAGCGGCTCGAGGCTGCACTGGGCAAGCAACGGCGAAAGGAGAACCCGCACTCCTCTCGGTCTCCTCCTGCGGGAGCGAGGGCTAGGGGAGACAGCGGCGGCACTCCAAGTAGCCCGCGCCGACCAGACGCAGGCCTCGGGGTCGGCCCGACGCCGCAGTGAGCGGCGAAGACTACGGGACGGTGAAGCCCTGCGAGCAGTAGTATTAACTCTATGCCTGCGAGGCCTGACCCGTCCCCGACTGCAGGAGATCCAATAAAGTCCTTTCTCTCTCTCTCTCTCCACTTATTTGTCCTACCTTTAGCTAGCCTAATGAATTTGCCTCCCCCTATCCCCCTCCCCCGGTTTTAAACTCCCACCGCTCCCTCCTTCCTTCCTGCCCTTGCACGCTTGTTTTTACATCCTCCCGCTGTTCTAAATTCTTATCCCTAGGATCACTCCCCCTGCGTACCGATCTCTTCCCTACTTTTCTTCCACCACCACTCCAGCCGCCTCTTCGTCACCTCTATGGCCCTGAAGTTAAAGGGCTACTGAAGCGCTTTTAAAACCGGTCAAAACTCTACTTTTTACAATTATTACATTGGTCAGTTTATGCCTGTAAAGTTTTTTTTCGTCATTTTTAGCTTGGGGACAGCGGTATTCGTCGTTAAAGTCGACCCTACGCCCAGCCCACTGCCCCCTGCCGCATCGCCGGAAGAGCGAGAAACTGAGAGGCAGCGACCGGAAGTAGCGTCATATTCGGAAGACGGCCAGTGACGTGCGCCGCCGCTTCGCTGTGTCCCAGTTTTCTGGGCGAAGTTCCGAATTAAGCAGGCGTGTAATCTGCACTTTATTAATCATCATTGTCTAGGGTTTCTTCCGCGTCGATTTTTAACCGTAATGCCACTGTGTGATTCCCTAAAGCGACTCCTAGATACCAGATATTTCCTACCCGAGCGCCCGTGGCTACTACATTGCCTTCACGAGTAGTCGCGGGGCCGGCCGTGTCGTCGGGTGCTCTGTGCTTCATACGCGAAGCGACGGGCTCAAACAAATACGGAGGTACCCCTACCCCAAGTTTCTGATCCATTATTATAAGGGAATTAGAAAATTTGTGGGACCACAGCGCTCTGGGCTTCCCGAACTTCTTGCTCGTTTTCCCGATCAACGTTGTTGGCTGTGACGACAGCTTAGCTGAATTGCTAGATTTTAAGAAGAAATGAAGCAAGCTGAAAGCATGAAGCGTTTTCTGCGCGCGGAAGCGCTCTGCACACTCGCCGGTCGTGCATGCCCGTACGGCGCAGGTTCGCACCACACATGCCGCGGTAGCGACGGCTCTTCGCTGCCGTACAGAATCAAGGCTGTCGCGAAAAGCAAGGTAAACGTGTAAGAGAGGATGATAGTGTGGTGAAAAATTGTGCTAGGGATTGCCATCCAAGGTGATTTCGAAAGAGGTGATCGAAAATGTATCGCGATGCGGATCCACGCCGACCGGTCGCGGAGGCTCGTCGACGGCAGCAAACGAACCTGCCCGAGCACGAGATGCGGCGAGAGGCCGATGGATGGCGTTACCTGCGCGCAAGAATGAGCACAGCACCGATCGCTAGAAGGACTATCAACGTAGGAATAAGGTTCCACATGCGAGAAAGGGGATGATAGTGTGGTGAAAAACTGTTAAGGATAGTCATTCGCAATTGTAGAGATAGCAGCGACCTCCCTTGGTGCTAAGCCTAAAGTTCCCAACATCAGCGGCGATCCGTGCAACCTGAGCCGGCTGGAGCTGTTGGGGAAGGCGTTCTAAAGCACGTCGGGGACCAGCATGCTACGCTTGGGTTCCTCTACCTTTTGGGGGGCGACCAACGTTCGGCGCCCCTATTCTAAAACATGCGTATGTGCAGCAATGCCACGTTCCGCTGACCGGCTGAGCAGCGACCCGGCACCAGCACCTCTGCGCGACGCGGCGACCGGCGGCGGCCGCGCTGCCTGCACGCATCGCAGGCCGCTGTATAGAGCTTGTTGCCGCCTAGTCCAAATGTAAAAACAAAGTTCCACATTCGAGGATGGGGATGATGGTGGGTTGAAAAATTGTGCTAGGAATTGTGACTAGCGCTGGTACTGAAAGCGGCGAACCAATATCTGCGCAACTTCCCTGCACCCGAGAAACAAGTCGGCCATGAGTCGTCAGGGGAGAACCCCTTTCTAAAGCTCACCGCGAGCGAACCTGTTGCGTTTATACTTCCCTCAGGCTCTCCTATTCTAAGGACAGATTGTGTGAGCCCTCCATTCACCAGAGGACCTCCTGGCCCGTATCTGAACGGGAACAGAATGAGATCTTCAGGCCGAGCGGTCCCCGCAGCGCCGGCACTTCCGAATATGACGTCATCTGCCGCCAGCCAATCGCGAAAGGCAGCCAGAGCTCTCACCGCGCCCGCGGGCAAGGGTCGTTTGTTTTGACGAAAAAAGATGGTTTGGGTGTATTTACACACAAAATAAACATGTTTTTCAAATTCAGCGTCAGGAAAACCATAATGTAATGCCCCCAACAAAATATTTTTGAAAAGCTCTTCACCAGCCCTTTAAGGCTCCCCGTCACACCAAATCCCAAATCCTCCGTCACCGTCGTTTCCCCATCGTCCCGCCGCGGTGGTATCTCTGTGCAGTTTGTGACCATATGCTCTATGGTTTCCCGGTCCCTGCAGCAGCATATACATGTTTCATCCTGCTGCCTGTAGATACCCGCGTATGCCCCGATTCTCAGACAACTCGCCCGTGCTTCAAAGGGCAATGCACTGCCTCGCGTGTTGCCATAAAAACCTTCCTTTCTGATTTCTAGTTTCTCTGTCCTATAAGTCTCCAGGGTATTTTTCGCTTCCATTCTCTGTGCGCAATTCGCCGTCTCTGCTGCCACAACTCTGTAATTCTGAGCACACGGAACCCTGCCGGTAGTTTTACGTTGTTTTACGAGCCAACGATACCAACGGGAAAACAACCAAAGACGCTTCACTTAACTAGCCTCACCTAACCGTGAGCTTTGAGAGCAGCCTCTGTTCGCATGTCTTGCATATTCACGACGCCGTAGTGGGAAGCTGAGGGCATGATAATGCATTTCCCTTAAATTGGGTGTTGCTTGAACGCCTGAAAACATATTTTCCAGTTTGCAGTAACAGCTCTGCCTTCCGAGGGATTGAGGGAGTAAAATTTTATTGCTCCTATGTTAACAATCTTGACTCCATACCACCCTCCACTATTGTCCAGACTCCGACTCGTGCGTTTTTGAAGGGGAACGAGGCGGCACAAAACACCGGCCGCGCGCTCATGCACCGGCACCACCTGACGACTAAACAACTATTTCACAGGTACACGTACAACAAAACGTCCCCACTGTTTTATATGCTGCAGAGCAACCTCTCAAAATAAAAAAAAATGCAACTGGCAGCGATGTCTTAACTACGATCTTTCAAGGGATCTGACTCATTCTCTACGCATCCTCCAGCGAAAGTTGAACTTCAAACGGCCACGCGGCCGTCACTGGCAATCGGGAAGGGATACGTGCATCGGCGAAATGTCTGCCGGCACCGCAGAAGCCAATCTTTAAACTATGGGAATATTAGACTATCTGATCTAAAATATATGTCAGAAACAATGAAAGTAAGGTATGCCCGAAGAGGGATTTTCCTGCTGGGCTCTACACACAAGCCAGCCACGGTTAAAAGGACGTTCTTGAGAGCCATGTTTTTGTATTAGCGTCGTGTTACCAGAACTCTAAAATTTCCTAAGAAGCAAGCATGGGATTTCGTGAAAGGTATCCTGAGCTCATAGCTGTTTAAACATACCACGTGGTAAGCTGCATGACGTAGAACGGGGCGACACATCGCACGCGGGGCGTTATCGTCTCTGTTGCCCCCTGCAACCCGCGAGACGCTGGCGGGAAGCGTCCCCACGTGATGTTACTCCGCATAGCGCGGTGGCCGCACCCGTGCCCGATGTGCGGCCAACCGCAAAACCGAAACCAGAGGCGCGAAGAGCAAGCGGCGACGTTCTTATCTGTCGGGAGCACGCCGGCACCCCGGCGACCCATCGGTCTCCCTTTCGCAGGCCACGTCCCGCCTCGCAGCTTAATAGTTTTAATAGTTGGGGAGAGGGTGGAGGGTTGGAAGTACTTCCCCTGCACGGCCTAGGATCAGCGTTCTTTATTATGCATCAGCGGCAGTGGTGAATGATGGGTCTACCCGCGCTCCCCTCCGCGCACGTGTACGCGGGACCCTGTGGTCCACGCCGCCCTCAATCTTTTGCCGTCGCGAGCTCAGGAGCGCGAAACCACGCGTGCTCTTTTTTATGCGGATCTTGTTGGTGGAAAGCTAAAGCCGCTCCTTTCACGTCATGTCAAGTATGCTTGTAGAGAAGGAGGCGTGACCTGCAAAACATTTTGCCTTGACGACTCAATAACGTGGTTTAAAGTTGCAAGTGATTGTCCCCCCCCCCCCCCCCCCTACCTCACCGTATTTCCTCTACATCCTTAAATGGGCTGGGATCGAGCTATTTCATCATGTTCGGAATAAGAGACAATCGTTATATTTGAAGTTCGGTCGTTGCGGGTGACCAGAAGACAACCATTTTAGTATGATCCCTATGGAGTAAATGGAAGTAAATACATACATACATACATACATACATACATACATACATACATACATACATACATACATACATACATACATACATACATACATACATACATACATACATACATACATACATACATACATACATACATACATACATACATACATACATACATACATACATACATACATACATACATACATACATACATACATACATACATACATACATACATACATACATACATACATACATACATACCTGATGTACTACCTAAGCTCCGCACCCACAAACAACACAAATTTCATGACGGAGTCACTTCAGCGCCAACGCTGCCGCTGTCAACCCCGCTTGACGTCGTCCATCGTACGTGCCGAAAATAGTCCCGTTAGGGTCTCTAAAGCACGCTTTATCGCCAGCCGTGTATCATGAATGTCAACTTCACAAAACTGCTATCAGAAAATTAAAAAAAAATGCTGCTGGGCCATTGTGCAGGATTTGTGAAACGAATACAAGTATACAACAGTAACCAAATATATGCTAGTAGCTGTGTCATAAGCCATTGACAACTTCCAGTTTCTCTGCGAAGTCATGCCCCCTGCTTCCCCAATCCAATCCAATTCCACCATAGAAAATTATGCGCTTATGCCCCCGGAATGCAATGCGTCCTAGAAGCCGCAGCGGGCAGAGCTTGCGCGACGCGCAGACGTCCCCTAGCAACGCTGGTATCTACACAGCCAAACTCCCTTTTAATCAGAAGGATTTCGCATTACGCGCTCATCCCTCGAGCATGCAGTGCGTCCTGGAAACCGCAGAATTGGCAGCAAAGCACGACCTTTAAGAATCCTTGACATTGTTCTGGACATTCTCGAAACAAACGAAATCTCACCACCTTCGCGTTCGTCACCTTCAGTTATTGTTGTCTTGCTTTTTACTTCACGTTGTTTCGCTCTTTAACTCACCACCTGCTTTACCGCAGGAAAAATCGCCGTGCACCATGGTCTGCTTACCACGAAGGTTTTGAAAAGTAGACAGAGTTTCACGTTAGAATTATGCTTGTGCGTGTAAAGTGTGCTTTACTGCAAACATACGCATGTTGAGAAAAAGCCAACTTCCTGAAAGAGGACATGGTTGGGCTGAATGCAAACCAAAAGCAAGTTCTGTAAGAGTGCTTCTACACAAAGTTTGTCCGGTGTATGCCATTGTTGCCTTATCCTCTAGCAAACGTATATGCTATTACTGTGCTTACCTATGTAGGATTGGCCAAAGCTCTATAATGGCGGGCTAGGGTTGAGGTTTTCGTGAGTTGTTGCATGGCGAGTACGAAACGGGAAGAACGCTTGGGTGACTATTGACAAGGACCGTGGCTGTCCTTCCTTGTATTTACGTATATTATTCATATATACTTCTTTGGTCGTTATATAAATCTAACCACCCTCTACTGAACCAAATGGCCTGAAAGATATAGTAATCAATATACATAATCAGTTGCTGAACATTTGAAACTACAGTATCGAGCATGTATTATTTATGGCGCACATTTCTACTAAGCGTTTACTTCCACTGTTGTAGCATTTCATGTGCGTAGAACGTTCTTGGCAACGCCTGTTAAAGGGACTTTTAAAGTGATTAGCAAACATTGTGAAATTACTTGTGCAGACTAAAAGTCTGGAGTCTCTATGCCATGTTTCGACCACTCTGGGTGCGTTTGCGCGAATTTATTTCGTAGAAAAATCATTTCGAAAGTGCTTTCCTCCGTTCTACATCCCTCTCGCCGATTTTCTATGACGTTTCCTATGACGCTTACTTTTGCAGGCGTGGCTTGACTGCGTCTATACTGCACGGCTCGCCGACCCTCCGACGGAGTCAGTCAGCCGGCCACCGGCGGGTCGTCGGAATTAGTTCGCTGAGTTAAAGCTCAGCCCCGAGAAGATTTGCCCCCGGGAGAATGCGGCTTTATTCTGATAACATGTAGATTGTGTCAAGCTTAGCAGAGTCGATGACGTCACAGTTGCTCCGCACTAGCGCACAAGCGAACTGTATATTGGCTCACGACGCTTCGCTGACTTCGCTTCACTGGGGCCGTGGAGCCGTACGCTGCATACGGAGCCGTACGGAGCCGTACAGTCGTACGGAGCCGCACGACTGCTAGGCTAGTAGAGAATATAAGGCCAATTAGTGGCAAGAAAAAAGTCAACGAAGTTAATCTAGGTAATAAGGAATCAAAATCAACCGAAGCTTTCATCGTAAGCGTTAAAGGGGCGCTGCAACACTTTTTTCAACTTTTTTTTTTTGAAATCTTAATTAAATGCTTGCAAAACGTAGACACTCAACACATCCAGTACTTACATTAGGGGGTCGCAAAGTACCTCTGCTATAAATTACTGCGCTATGCCCATCAGATAACTTGTAAACTCGCTCAAAAGATTTTTCTCTCTTTCCCGGTCTTGACGTTCTTCGACGGCTCGAATTACGTAACTAAGGCCATGTAACGGCTTAAGGCCCATGTTATGCCTCCGAAGTGCCGCGGCTGCGAACCCCACTAGCCTATCTAAAATCCCCTCAACTTTTTACAGCCGCCATGAAAGGGGCAGGAGCTCTCGATATTTGCGTAGGCTGAATCGTGCAACGTATTTCTCGTCTTGAAACTTGTTTATGTCATGCATGTCCTTACCTGTGCGTTCCATAGAGTGTTGGTTTACTTTTGTGTTGCAGTCCGAGTGGGAGCCAATGCACCGGGAGAACATTTTCTTTCCGTTAAAGTCTGTTGGCGTTGGTCTGGTGTGTTTGTTTGTCCACCAGCTTGTCTCGCGTTTCTTATTCTCTAAAACGTGTGATCACCCATTTTTAAGGTTATCTATTCAAACTCACTTGAGTGCTAATTTGCATTTTTATTTGCGCCTACCTACAGCGAAAATCCCAAGCCACCTTGGGCTTTCTTAAAAAGGTTGCTGACACCTTCAAGTTCCTGGCTGTGCGTTTTACCCTACAGTACCTGTACGAACGAAGGAGTTGACTCGTATATTACTTGAAAGTTTATTCCCTGCTACTATTGACCGTCAACCATATATAAAGTTTTTGGACAGTCGTGTGCGGCAGCGTGTCAACCGAATGTGCATTCAGGCTGCTGCAAAAACTTTCTTTTTCAAGTTGCATACATTTACGTTGCCTGTTAAGGTGTATCTGTTCCTTGGTCTGTTAACTGCCGTTTCTGCAACCAGCCTGAGACAATTGACCATTGTGTTCTTTCTGTGTTTTTGGGACGTTTTCCAGCGGACTCTTAAAAATGATATATATATATATATATATATATATATATATATATATATATATATATATCACCCCACATAGTTTTCGATTCTTGCCAGTGGCCAAAGACTCTTCGGTGCCTTACGATCTTTTTGTAATGATGGAAATGTTCAGCGGCTGGAAGTGCCGCACGATTCAGCGCATTGCGAAGGAACCTCCGGGCAGCAGGTCAATTTTCTGCGAACAATGTGCGCGTGTGCATAGTTTCTATGCCGCTCAACCACAACCTCTGGACTGGTTGCATCTTTTCAAAGCGCGTGTGTCTGCCTGACTTAAAAAATATATCCCGGTGAACCTAATGTTGTCATTTAAAGTATGTCAGTGAATGTGCTGCTATTGTAGATAGCATGTGCTTTTATATCTTTGAGGGGTAGTTTTCCATGCAGTAAAAAAAGTTAGCGTAGAGCAGTGGCATAAAACACTACGCAAGTGTTGTCGTTCTGTGCAGGTTCGACTCCTGGGAGGGTCCAGTTATTTTGGTAACTATCACCCAACTATCCCAGCTACTGGCCAACTATATCGGCCTTGTGTTCACGTGACTTTCATGACCCGGTGGGAACTATACAGGGGAGTCAGTCGAGCCCCGAAGGTGCGAGAAATAAGCTTCAGCTGAGCATCTCCGGTGGCGGGGAGGGCGCTCAGCACTGCGTACGCCTCGGCTCCTCCTTCTCACTGCAACGAACGATACTTGCTGGCTAGAATCAGCGCTGGGAGGTTTATCAGGCTCATTTCTGAGTCACAATATGGGAATGGCGGGAAATGGCGATTCCTGAAGTATTGCTAATGTTCGGTCACAGATAACGTCGGTAGCATGCGTGGACGTATACTGCACGGAACCGAAACCGAAACTGGTTCGCACAACTCTAAAAAACAACAGCAACAACAACAAAAAAACAATAACTATAATCCGACACATACGCCTGTTCATGATGGTACTAAAGCGTTTTCTAAAGAAAAGCAGTAACATTGAGGTAGGTATACGCAAGTGCGTATGCATGAACTTCAATATCTTGGACATCGTCCAATCACATCGCAAGACGGATACGCGTCACTGCTGTAGTTGTTGCACCTTCCGACCGAAGATGTCGTGCGGTATTTTTTCTTCTTTCTGTCTTTATAAATAAATAATGCTTTTTAACCTAATAAACGATGAAAAGTGTGTTTGTTTGAGCCTATCTATGCAATGCAAACATAACCAGAAGTTTGAAAAATTTGCTTCAGTGTTAAAAATGTGCACGTGCTTCAACCAGTGGCATAGCTGCTGTTTTTATGTTTAATAGGCTGAATTGGTGACCGAGACAAGGCAACGGGTAATATTTGTGTGCATGTTTGTGACCGACAGACCCTTGAAAAATAAGCCACCCACCGCAGAAATTGAAGCTTTGTTTAACTAAACACATACCTTAGCGTGCCTATTTCTCAGTCTGCAGAATTCTTTTCCCCATTATGGGGCAGAATACCCGCGTGCATAAATTACGAGGTAATTTTAAACAAACATTTAAGTCTAAATATTCCGAAGGAATATTTCTGCGGGGAATTAAGCCATATATATATATAAGCCACGTAGATAAACACGTGCTTGACATTAAAGGGACACTGAAGTGAATTTGTCAAGCTCCCGTTTTTGCTTGCACTGCGTAGACTGGCTCAAATTAGCACACTTTTCATCGTTTATCCGGTTGACAAATCGGTAATTATTTTACAAAGCGCGAAAGAAGAAAAACTACCATGCGCGGTTTGCGGCGGCCGCACCAACTAAAGCTGTGACGTTAGGAGGAGCCGCACCGTGATTGGACGATGCCCAAGGTGACCAAACAAGTGTCGGTTTCGGTTTCGGTTCTGTAAAACACAACCGGTGGCGTTGTTGGATGGGCATTCTCAATAACTCAGTAATCATCGTCACCTGTAAAAATGCATAAAGATAAGCCTCCCAGGACGGCTTGGAATCGTAGCATTCACTAGCCGAGGCCTACGCAGTGCATGGACGCCCTCCGCGTACCCGCAGACGCCCAAATGTCATGCGCTTTTCCCCCATATTTGGAGCTTGCCTCACTCATGCCTGTACCGTAAAAAGCGTGTTCGCACCAGGCCAAGGGTCTGTTCATTCTGGCCTGTGCCTACTGCCCGCAATCGGTGCTTATGGCAACAGCACGCCAACGAGAACTCGCTAGCGCGCCAGTGCCAGCCTGCGCGCGTTCTGCGAACTAGTTCGTGGAGCCATGAACGTTGCGGCCCCAAAAAAGGTGAACTCAATGTAGAAAACATCGGCAGAAAACGAAAAAGTTAACTTACAAAAAAAAAAGCCCGTACCCGCGGGGACTCGAACTCGTGACTTGCAAAACACTTGCGGCAACATAACTAGCGCCTCAGAGCACTCGGCCACAGAACGGGCTCTTTCGACCTTGGTAATATAAGGTATATATTGTACAACAAGTTTACACTTTTATTTAGTTTTGGCATTTCAAGCAGCTTAGGTGACTATTTGTTGTATTGCGCTCGTGCAGTAAGCGTCCCCCGAGTTTCCACAATAGCTCAGGTCTAGCAATTGCATTTCGTAGACGGAAAAGCGTTCGCAGATGCTTAGTCGTGCTGCTGACCGCTGTGCTTGTTCGCCCAGCGCAAAAAAGTGCTTCCCGCACCCTATTTTTACGCTGTACGGTAAAAATATCAGTTGATTTTATTTCCTTAGTACCTATATTGACTTCGCTGACTCTTCTCCCGCCTTCAAGAGGCCTTATATTTTCCTACTGGCGTACCAGTCAGCGAAGCGTCGCATGTGCGCTTGTGCAGCGCTTGTGTGAAGCGACCTTGACTTGGAGCTAGATAAGTGTACAAACTAACCAAGTAAAGAAAGGCCATTCTTCCATTCACAAACGTGTTCTGGCTTCGTTTCAACTGAGCGAACGAATTGCGACGACCCGTCGGCGGCCGGTGGACGAAACGCTGGGCCGACAGACTCTGTCTGAAGGCCGGGGAGCCGTGCAGTAACGCAGCCAATTGCGAGCTCGGCTCCTCTCGACGTCACACGAAAACGCCGCAGAAAATGGGCGAGCGTAAAGAGAGGAGGACAGCATTTTCGAATTAATTTTTCTACTAAATAAAATCGCGTAAACGCGCCCAGAGTGGTCGTAACATGGCCTGGGGACTCCGGACTACAATTTGCGCAAGTAATCCCGCAATGTTTACATATCACTTCAGTGTCCCTTTAAGGACATGTTTGTATTTCGCGTACAAGATTTACTGTTAAGGTAATTTTAAATCGCGCGAATTTCGCCCCCGAGAGAAAGGAAAACTGGTAAAGTAGCATGCTCATAGACTCAAGCAAAGACCCATACGAGGCGTGACACCCAAAAGAAAGAAGCTAATTTATGACTGCACGGGTCACAACGGGGCAGTAATCCAGTTTCAGCGGGTGTCATTTCCAATCTTCATGACCCCCTTTTTTCTGTTCCCCAAAATATTCCCGCATTACTTCACTATCTTTACCGGGAAGACCTCGCCACCCTTCCCCCGTGGCTCCCCTCCGGCCCATGGCGCAATAAGCTAAGCCTTCGGAGGCCGGCAGCTCACGAGGGAGAAGCGATGAGGCGGGTCAGCCCGGATCGCCACGACATCCATCTTGTTTCGGACGCAATACCGCGCACGGAACGGATGCTCCAGCCAAGCGAGGTACATAAAGGAAATAAAAACTACAAACACAAGCAATGCTGAAAGCCTCGAAAGAAAAAAAAAAGCGGTTCAAGGGAAAGAGAAGATAGCTGCCGCTAACCCTAACGCAAAAACACACCGTGTGCTCGGACGGCCCATACGTTCGCCGGCGAGACGTATAGGCGGCGCGACAGAAAAAGTGGAGCAGATTCAAAGCGTCAGGCCAAGCGTGGGAGACCTCCCCCGCTATCGGGAGTGATTACGACAGCAGCAAGCCGACGCTGAGTCAACCCCGCCGCCGTCGGGTTTGATGTATATGCATCGGCCGATCGAGAGCCCGCCGAGTAGCGCGGTCAGCTAATGGCCGCCCGGGCCCGGAAAGAAATCGCGGATGATCTGAGGGCAGCGCGCGCACCCGCGCACAAAAGACCAGGATCGGGAGCGCCAAAGCACTCGACGGATATCAGGCGTTTAGGTTGAAACAGGGTTTGTGCATATTATTGGAATTCCCGCTTTTGATGAACGCAAAGGAGGAAATTCAAAAAGCAGCTCACAACAATAGCGACATCTACTACCACAAAAAAAGTGGTTTAGCGGAGAAGTTGCTATTGATTTGAAGGAATCGATTGCGAGGGGGTAAAAAAAAGGACAATAGAAATAACACGAAACGTGCACAGAGAGGAGCGGACACGACAAAATAAATCAGCTAGGCAAGAATTTCGGTTGTGGCCAAAAGGATGCTGAGGCAGCGTGGAGAAATTCACGGGTGCAGTTTCTTGCAATGAACGCGTGCTATGTACGCGAGCCAAAATGTTGACTAAGTGCGAGCAAACAGCAGCCGAATTTGTCTGAAGACAACTAATGCGTGCTGCGAGCGGCCTGCTACCGGTAAGCGACTCGGCAAACTTCTTTTCTATTTCAGGTCGCGTGCTCAGCTGTTTCTATCTGATAATAAGAGGACTGGTCTTCGGCAATTTTTGATCTCAAACGCCGTCGCTTACTCTACGCGTATAACCAATTATTAAGGCGAATAAAGCCTTCCATTGGGAGGATGACCTCGAAAGACGTGGACGTCGATGCGAAATGCAAATGCCCGAGGGAACTAAGGAAGCACTGAAGCGAACCAAAGCATGCTGGCCGTTTATCACAGATAATTAATAATTACCTGTAGCGACACCATCGTCGTCGTCATCATGAGCGCCAGATCATCATCAGCGGTGCCTGGCCAGCGTCAGCAGTGCCACGCGCCACGAAGTTCGAACACGACCGAGCGCCTGGTCGGACGCCACTCTCCAAGTTCCGGCCGGGCCTAACGCACGCTCAATAAATGTAGGAGAGCCACAGCGCATCACCGAGTCCACGGCTTCTTTTCCTACATACAAAAATAATTCATCATTCGTTAGGGACTGATAGTAATCATTACTAATGAGGAATTACGTTGGCTTGAGATAAATTATGGTGGATCGATGAATCAAATGGATTAAGGAATATTAAAAAGAATCATGGTGGAATATTGCTTGATTAGCAATTGATAGTAATGACAGTAAGGTGGGTAAAGATAAATCGAAGTAAATTAAGATAGACTACGGTAGGGATTAAAGTTTATTAGATAGATTAAGGTAGGGTAAGGCGAATTGAAGTAATCAATGTGGCGATCAACGTGGATTAAGATGGTTCAAAGTTGATTGAAATAAATGATGGTGGAATAATATAAAATAAGGTGGATATATAATATAAAGATGGATTAACGATGGTAAACTAGCGTGGCTGCTGTGTCAACCTGCGGACGTCTATATAAAAGGTACCCGTCACGATAGTACACCAGCCTTTGGCCTTCAAAATACGTAAGAAGACTTACGTGTCCCGATGAACCTTTGTTATTTGGTTGGCACTTGAATTTAGTTTGGTTTCTACATTCAGGACTACCATTAAAAGGCCCATGCAGACAAAATACATTTGTTTTATTTCAAAGATTTGGTGTTTTATAGTAAATTAGGCAATTCAATTTAAAATTTTGATTCTCCCGCCAAATCATGTGTTTCGTGTAAGTTAAAATTTTGATTCTCCCGCCAAATCGTATGTTTCGTGACGTCTGCCATGACGTCACATCGATTGGTACTCAAGCGCACTTCAAGTGCACTGTTCAGTATGCAGCTGACTGCGGAGCCTTGTCCTCCTAGATGGCGCCACCATGCTGCTTCGTACCGCTGTTCGCCTTTGCTTTGTTTTTGACAGTATTTCCACCTGGCTTGTTTTTTTTACGGCTACGTGAAACGTGGGGTATGTTCGACAAATAGGGTGACGTAAGACAATGTCGCTTACGCCAGTCGGCTGCAGTGTCGCCCGAAACACCCCCGAAGCGCCGCACTGCTGAGCAGCTATAAAAATCACAGTTCGCGCCGTACCAACAGCAGTACGCACTGCTACTTCTATGTTTACGTGTGCTTTCGTAACTTCCATTGTCTACCCAACCATTCTTACTGCTATAAAACGAATACGCATTACAGTTAAGCGAAAATAGCTCGTTGTGCAAGCTTATACGCCCTGCCTAACTTGCGTTTGCTCTCGTCGGCCTCAGCCAATCCCGAGGCTGTGCATATGACGTCATATATTCTAGTGCGGGAAATGAGCTGGTGAGTCGTATGGCCATTCCATTTTTTTTCGTAATTATGCAGGGTATTTGAGCGAAGTTTACGTTAAAAATGGTGTCAGTATGGTTCCGACGAGGCAATCTTTCGAATCATAAAAGCGTGTTTTGTCTGCATGGCCCATTTAAGTTCATATTTTGTTTCCACCTTTCCTATACTGTTTCTTCCTTCCATGGAGCCTAATTAGGGAAGGAAATCATAATTATGCCCCGCATTCCCCTGCATGACCGATCATTGTCGCTGACGAGGAGACGATACCACTGGTCGGCAATGGAGAGGAAGGTCGGGGGGGGGGGGGGGGGGGGGGGTGAGAATAGTCGCGTGTAATTCAAACCTCCTTCCGTCAAAATCATCCGCCAGTGTCTCTCGCACCAACATGAGCGGCGGGTGATAGCGATTTCGGGGATTGTGGGAAAGCCATGACGCACGAGCGTACTTACTTTGGTTCGTATAAACGTACAAATTTTTGTTTGGCTACAGGCGTACTTGATCATATTATACGCTTAAAACACCCGTGTGTAGGACAATTCGTACACAATGGTGTTTAAAGATCCCGCGTGTACTCAACTGTCTGTCGTCCCGCTTTAGAAAACACCCTGGTTGCCTAGAATGGCCCGTGTACGTCTTAACGGGTGGCCATTGAAAAGTGCGAAGTGGTTGCCATTTCTTAGAACGTCACTCCCGTCTCGAAGCTGATTCATCTGGCACAAGACCACTGGCCCCACCAGTGCTGCCTTGGGCAGCATGAAGTCTGCTGACCCGATAAAGCTGACCTTATATTGTTTTTAAAGCTAATTCATGGAACGAGTTGGCTCCGCTAAATTTATTTTCTACGGTCTAGCTAGCAGCTTCTCCAACAAGCACTGCCCCCGGTTTCGGCTGCAGACAAATAGTAAATTAAATCCTGCTGCTGTCGGTATTTTATATCTATTGTTAGCGCGAACCATAATCTCGACACCTGGCGCCTTTGTTTTTCGCCTGCATCAGAAACACAACCGCTGCTACTGGGATCGAACCTATGTTTGGACTGAGCAGTTCCCGCGCATTTTCTCTTCATAAGGCAGAGCTAAAAGGCCCACGAAACTTTTTGAAGAGGAGGTTTTAGCTTAGTGACAGTAATATGAGCGTCGGCGGAAAGGAGGTGGTGAAAAGTTTAACTTCGAGAGAAGGAGGCCCGTGCCCTTCGTCCCGTCTATCCGTGCGTGACGGAGGGGTAGTATGAAAGTTCCCCTTCAAAACGACTCCGGGATTAAGGTGTGTGACGTCGGAGGCTGGAAGAGACTTGCTCCGTATAGAGGCTAGTGAGAGGGTTCCTCTGCGGTGTAAGACGCGCCCTTCTGACATTCGTGGCTGCTGAGCCCAATGCCATTTTTTGTGTATTCGCACGTTTGAAAGAGTGCAGAATACTCGTCTCGTGCTCCTGGCTTTTCCAATTTTATTGCTATTGAGACCTACGCCGGCTGACAAAAGAAATGTGCTATTTGCTCATTGTTTGCATGTGCGTGCGTGCGCACACGTGCACATGGTTAGGTGTGTGAGTATGTGTGCGTGCGAGTAAATTCGCGTTCGTTGTGTGTCTTATGTTCGTGCGAGGTCGTACGTGTGCGTGTAACTGCGCGCGTGCATATGTGCGCGCGCATGAAAGCACACGCACAAATGCTTTTTTTTAATTTTTGCTCCACGCGTCGGCTTTATCTTTAGTCGATGACAACAAAACCAGCGCTTTTGGGACCGACGCGGTGCAAGTTCTCGTCACATGAATGCGTTGTCTGCAGGCAACGTCAGAGAATCACTTTCAGGTGCCGCTTGAGCCCCGATATCCGGTAACGACGAAGGCAATTAACATTTCTGACGCCGTCTTTTAAACTCCTGGTCGGGCCCCACGGGGAACAAAAAAAACAAAAAACAAATTGCTACTTCGGGAGATAAAAATTACGCAATCTTCACCTGGCTAAAAAAAGTAAGAAAGGTGGTAGGGAGCAAAAAAAGAGGAAGAACTAGAAAAAAGAAGAGAGCTTTCAAGGAACAAGAACGAAAGCGTTATAGATAAAAAGACCCAGCATACAGAGGAGTGCTGAAAAATTAACAAAAGCAATCGTAGCGAAGCGTAAGCTCGCAGAAACAATGCGAAATGAACAGGCGAAGCAATGCTGTTTACTTACTTCTCTATTTAAAGTATTGCGCGCAGACTGCTCTGCAGAGTCTTTGACTAAGCGCCATTTAACATCGGAAGAAAAAAATAGTGCAGGCAAAAAAAACCTACAACGAGGACAAAGAAAATGCACTAAATAGTCAAAGAGCGTATAGCGCTCAAAGAATACGACAGGTGAGGCAAAACCAAAACAAAGCCGAGAGCAAGACATTCGCAAAGTATCCCCGCAGCGCGGCTAATAGAAGTATAAATCGTAAAGCCGCGGCGTCCACTTGTACGTCCGCTACTTGGGAGCTAACCGCGCGAACATGACGCTGTAATTTTGTATTCTTTGTTTTACCGCCCTCACGCGTTGCCTGGAGCGCGCTTTTTACACATGCATGGCTTCATCTTGCTAAGTGGGAGATGTCGCGGCCATCTCGTAATTGCAAAATGATAAATATGCTCATCTCTTACGTGTTTCGTTTTTTATTCTGCTCAGAGTTTTCACTGTTACTTGCGCTTCTTTGCCTCTAATAAAATTTGTTTGTAGTTTTTTTGGGCCTTTGAATTTTCGACTGAGTAGTTTTTAAACATACTTTTTAATATCTTATTGACGCTTACAAACGAGGCTACCAGAGCTGTCTGAGTGATTCTTAGGAGTATTCGTAACCGGTTTATTTTACCGCACTTGCTTTTAAGGCTGGCGTTAGAGTAACTGGATGGTAAAAGCTCTTGGCACTGATCAAAGCGAAACTCAAATCAAGAAATAACAAAAATGAATATTCACGTAACGGTTCTCAAAACGAGAAATTAGGCACAAAAAAAAACAAATAAACAGAAAAGAGACCGAATTACGAATAAGAAAGTTCTGTAGGAACTTCCGAACTACCGATGCTTCGAGCGCAGACTGTCCTATACAAGGAACGACCGCATGAAAAATGACTCGAAGCAAGGCAGTTCGCGAGGAAACGAGGAAAGATGTAGCTATATAGAAGGGCTTGGATTGTTTCGTAACACCTAGAACATAAGCGGCCTCCATGTGTTCGAGGGGAAAAATTCGTTTATTTGGCATTTTTTCTTGTGAAAAAAGATAAATAAAATTGTGGGACAGACACAAAAAGCTGCTGAAAAGCAGTTTGACAACATTTCTGCCCTATGTTTTTTTATAACGAGTCATTGAGCGCATGTACGTGAGCAGTCAATGTACGCAAGCCATTTCGCTAAACACGGACAACTCACTGTGAGTGAAGCGTGGAGTTACAGCAGAAGTACGCGCGTACGAGGTGGCCCGGCGGAGTGACCTGGATTTTGTGCAAAGCGCATTAGAAATCTTCTCAGAACGACAGACTTTAGTTTAGCCTTGATGTATATTATATGTGCTGGGAAGAGAACGACGATCCCTCTCCCTCCTTGTTCTTTTCGTCTGTAGTTTGCGCGGAGTAAAAGAACTTTCCTTCCGCCGTTGGCATAAAACGGAAAAAGAAGGAGTTTTTTTTTTAATCTAAAAGGCCTTAAAAAATGTGCACCATTGCTATTTCCATAATTACTCAGTTTATGCAGTGATTTTATGGTCTAAATGTGCTTATGCAAAGATTAGCACGGGGTCCTACTGGTGACCACGTGTTATGTACAGGGAAGTAGAAGGGCGTGGGCTTTCACGCTGTTTCAAGCACTCAGGTCAAGATCACCGCAGGTGTAGATTTTGTTGGGGTGAAGCGTGAGACCTTATTACGTGGTCTCCCCAAGCTTCGTCTTTGGACTATCCAGAACTGCTCCATAAGTTAGCCAGAAGATGTTTATTCCGAGATCAGTCCTGGTTTTGTGAGCTGGCGAATAATCGATACCACGTTATTGAGTAGGCAGCCAATAGAGCTGGAAAGACATCGACTGCCTGAGTACCGGGGCAACCTCTGGTAGACTGCCATATGAGATCGAAGCGCACACGCCCGCACAGAAGCAAAGCTTCGAACATTTCGGCAGTATTAAACGTAATCGAAGCCAACTAAGCCTGGCGACACACCTCATGTCGGCCTATTGTTAACTGTTTTCTGGAAAAAACAAATCATCCGGCGCCAAGGCTACGCGCACAAAAGGAAATAACAAAATACTGCACGCAATGCCACATGGTGGGCCCTGGCAAAACGAGATAAAGAAGCACTGTTTTTATTTACGCCGATTCAATCGCCACGACGCGGTCTGGACTACGCACGCACTCTCGCACAAAGCACGCATCGATGGTCGAGCAAAAAAATAAAAAAAGGATATCAGAGCAGCTCAGAGGGGTCCAAACAGAATGAGGCGTAACCCAATCATACTCCGGAAAGAAACACCTAGCGTGAACAAACAAAGGGAAGAGAGCGTGGATGAAAACGCAGAAGAAGCAAAAATGGGCGAAGAAAGCAGAGAGAGAGGCGATTCGGAGTCAAAACGGGCACGCGTTGCCCTGTCCTCGGGTCCGGGGTCCCCGCGTTCAGACAGCGGCGGCCACCGAGGGCACAGCGTACGGGGAAAGAATGGAGCGCGAACCACGCTCGCATTGCATTGCTTCTTTTGCTCGCAACCTTGGTCACAATCGAATACACGCGCTTCTGTTCAGCGCCCTCTCTCGGGTGACCGCTGTTGCTCCCGTCCGCGGCGGCGGCCGTTTCTTTATCTGTCACTTGCCGGCCGCTCCACCATTCCGCGCTGGTTTCGTTACGCTTTTCCGTACGCCACGTTTTATTCTTTCTTCCACAAGCATACACTCACTTCGCCCGCCCGGAGTCTTCGCTCTTTTGCGAGCCCTTTTTTTTCTTTCTCCCTACGAGTCGCCCTATCTAGCGCCGGCGCGCTGGTCGATCGGCCGCGCAGTGTCCTCTCGGCGCGAAATCGAATCATGGTCGCCAATTCTATCAGGGGCAGCCACCACGCTCGCAGCCAGAATAAGCTGCTGTTCGAGACTCTCGGCGACATCGGCGGCGGCCCCTGGCGGCGGGCACCCGACGAAATTGCGGGGTTGCCGCCCCCGGTGGCTTCGAGCCATCTAACCGCACTTTCCTTCCGCCTCCGCACCATTGTAGCCTTCCAACGCGATCCTCTTCCTTCTTGTTTTATTTTCAGTGTCGTACATTTCTACCTTTCGCCGGGGCATTCCATCCGACCGCAGTATTTTCGTCCGTCTTTTTAATGTTCGGCGATTCGTCTTTTTGTGTCGTTCTCTTCCCAACCGCGAGTCGTCGCCGGGGTGCAACCCCGCATTGTTGTGCGACTCGGTCAAGCGGAATTCGAGCTCGTGCCCGCCCTGTAGGTGTGCGCCCTTTGTAGAAGTTCCGTCCGGCCCGGTCATTTTTTTTTCTTCTTCTTCTTCGCCCTCTAGTTCATCCACTTGCTCTGCCGCCTTCTTGCCGCTATCTCGTGGTTCCTCGCCCCTGTATCGGCATCTCGGAGGGAGAGGGGCATTTGCTGCCGCTGTACACACAGCAGCAGCGGCGGCCGCTTCAATTCCCCTCAATGGCCGGTTCACATGCGCGCTACGCGACGTGATATTGAGCTCGGCGATATAGGCGCGAACGTTCTATATATGCTGCGGGGTCGTCGCTGTGTGCTACTGAATGAGAGTTTAGATGAAGATGCGAGGGACAGGGGACTTCATTCTAGACGCTCGCGTGGTGGTGAAATGATCGCTTTCCTTGAAGTGCCGACTTTTGGTTTCAATTTGGAGACTTTTTTTTTTTCTGATAGATGCGTGACGCGGAGATGTCCTCACATGCTAGTCAGTCTCCAAGTGCTGACCACAAGGCTCTGAAATTTCACGCACTGCTTGTATTTCGAAATATGTATGTGGCTTATGCAAGCACGTACGCCAGTTGGCTTTGCGCTTGAAAGACTGTTTCGACAGTTCTTACAGGCTGGATTGCATTCGTAGGAGGCTTGAACGAGACGCACCGAAATGTGTACAAGTGAAGTTCCTGAACACTAGAAAGGAAACTGTCACTGGATTGGTACTAAGTACTTAAAACCGTAAGTGAGACCGCGGGCTGACTTTCATCCAGTTCTGAATAGTTTTCTGTAACTTTTGTCTTCGTCTGAAATTCCAGAATGACGCAGTGAACCTCGGAAGAGGATTTCAATTTATTTTTTGTTTTCGGAAAATACGCGTTGTTATTTGGAATTCGGACGCGTCGCCCCGTTCCTTCTATATTTTGTCTATAGGACCGATAAGTGTACTTCAAGGACGCCAGCATTGCTTGCAGCAAAGCTCTTTAGTTGCGGAGTCTTATTGTCACAAAACCCTCAATGTTTTGCCGCCTCAGTCTTAAGGTGAACTGAAATAACATCTGTGTGCTTTGGTACGTAGGCATAAACATAATTGGCTTCCAGGGAATTTTATTTGAATTTCAGACCCCCCTCAAACCGAATTCTTTAACATGCTGACTTGCGGTCTCAGGCTGTGTAGCCATGATTTCCTGATATAAATAAACGTATGGACCAATGCTTTTATAGCTGCAGCTGTCTGGTATTAAGCGTGTTTAGTTTTTAAAAAATGCGCGAACGTTTTTCGGTTTTTATTTGCAAACAAAATTTTCCGTTTTCTTTTCTGCTAAAATGTTCACACCCTTAGCCACAATTTTATGTGGCGGGAGGGAATCCTCTATGTTTGAAATGCCTCGTTTCTTATGGTTGGTTGCCCATACAGGCACTGAGAGCTGCATATTTTAGCGCGGGAAGCCTACGTACACATGCCACGGAGAAAGAAGAATAATTCTTGCTCCGTGACACATGCGGAGTGTTCGGATGGTATGGCAGGGGCCATCCGGAACTGCCAGCTGGAAAGAGACATGATGCCTATCCTTGGAAAAATTGGCCGGAAAGTTCGAGAAGAAGGAAAGTAAAATATTCACCATATTTATTCGTGAATTTAAATGCCTACAAGTACAAAATGAGTAAGCAACCATACAAACCGTATGGGTGAAGGAGATAGTGACTAGCCGTTCTTAACTTTTACACCAAAAAGTTTTACGTCTTGCTTAAACCTCGCAGTAGATATATTCATCGCAACTGGTAGTAGTAGAGCTTTAACATGAGGTTAGGGGAAAAAGTTAGGAGCACGTCTTCTGCGAGGTCTTCTGCAACGGTGAAACGCTCGTTTTGCGTGAGTGCTGTGGCACGGCCACTGGATCTCCCCCCTTTTCGAGTGGCCGTGACTGTGGTAATTAAACGTATAGCCTGCAAAATGAGCGTTACGCCGTGCTAGGATCTGCACACTGCTTGTTTAAAGTTCCGATATGTTCTTTGTAAATTTACCTGGCATTATTTTGCCAGTTTTTATGATGAAAAATTAAAGCCGTTCCACACAATGTGAAAGCTGTCGGAAGTGCAGAGGAGTGATTCGCCATAACGGGCTGCAGCACCGTTATCCGCTCGCTGCGGCCACTCAATGCATTTCAAACTTTCCGTCTTCGCAGCGCTCGCGCGCCCCCTGCCTGAAATTGCGCCAGTGGGAATTGTGTTCTTTTTGCGCTTGCGTTAATTTTGTATGCTAGCGCTGCTTTGCGTCATTTCGAACGTGTAATTCTTTTCCTGCGCGGCTGGAGCCTTTCTGCGTCATTTCGAACGCGCCATTTCTTTCTTGCGCGGCCACTTTTTTCGCTTACTATCGTAAAAACTAATCCAACGAGCGTTCCTAACTAAATGAACGCTGGGGCTGCCGGTTATGTACACAGATTTTGCCTGAAATGTATCTGCAGTTTTTTTTTTGCGCTAAATAATGAGGAGATGTAGGACAAGCGCCAACGGTTCACGAGGTTTGAACGTTTATGAACATTTAAAACGCGTGGGTTTCGAAGGCTCAGTGTGACTCCCTGACCTTGGTACACAAGGGTCTACTTGGGTCTGTTATCTCGCTGCGCCGCCTGATTCCGGCAGTCGCAATGACCGTTAACGAGCTAAGACGGCAAGGTGAGCCCATAAAGTGGTCTGCCCTTAATATGTTATTGGCGCGCTCGCGGTCGTACCGTCTGCCCTTGTGTAGTATCCGCCGTAGATTTACCATTTGTAGTTGCAGCCTGTCAAGCGTGCTTTTCTGTAAGGAAGGGGCGCATGCGTAAGGAGCCGACATACCGTATATAAGGGAATGCCGGGAAAATGCAAATTTATACAGGCAAACCGCCATCTATGCATCATTAATGAACGTGATTGCGAACTGACATTACTTGCCCTAATTGAAGAACATAACTCCTTTCATCAGCGCGTGCGCGCACATCCAGTGCGCTTTCGTAAGAGACGGTGACTGACGTAGCGGTGCTTGCTTCATCGGAGGCATGAAAAAGGCACATCTTTTTTTACGTTTAGCGTCGTTAAATTAGGGTGTCAAAATAGCTTGATTTAAAAGAAATTCTAACGACGGAGTAATCCGTTTTTTTTTTTGCCGACTTTGGCAAAAGCGGGTTTAATTTTTTTTTTTTTTTTTGCACAGAAAGTAGCACTCTGCAACGTCAATCTACAGTGCCGTACAATTAGCTCCCACACAGGCCACCAGACAAATTATCTTTCTGTCGCAAACCCACTTTCGTAGGCGGGGAAGAGGAAGGAGCAGGAAACTGGCAGTCATTCTTTGTCTAGAAACGAGGAGGAATGAGGCATTGGGCAGTGCCTTCAAGTGACCCACCAATGTTGTATAAGTGGGTCATGGAGCAAAAAAAAAAAAAGAAAGAAAGAAAGAAAGAGACAGTGTCGGCGGCACGAAAATTCCCATCATCTGGGACATGCCATGTGGCTTGAAGCACGGGTCGCGCTTCATACACAAAGATAAAACACCAATAAAATGAGCGCGGGCGCAATGGCGGTCGTCGTTGCTGATGAACTAGTTGATTGAACTGCTGGTACAGCTGCGGGAGGGATTGCGCGCGCGTATGCGCTGGCCTAATGTCAAGCTGAGCGTTAAGCTTTTGTGATCATTAGAGGGCACGTGATTTCAGAACGCGCTGTGCCGAGCCTCAAAATATGGCCGCTTCCCCTCGTCTCTGCCTCGGCGTCGACTCGTTCTATGTTTACGGCTCCTTGGGCATCGACGGCGGCAGCTCCTGCGACCGAATATAAGGGGAGTCAAATCTCAAACGAATCTCACGAACAGAGTGCAGCGCACCTATGCTTTTGCCTCCTCACACACAAACAGACTTAGGTGCCTTCTGTAGATGTTTTTTTATCAAAGTAGTAAGCCGGGCAGCCGCACTTTCAACAGCAGTCAGCTGAACCACTTCCTCCCAAACGATTTTCTCTAGACGGTGGCACCGCAGGGCAAGTCAGGCGGAAGAATCAGTCCCTCGGCTGAAGCATTC
The DNA here is from genome assembly GCF_048455015.1 of Haemaphysalis longicornis. NCBI lineage: Eukaryota > Metazoa > Arthropoda > Arachnida > Ixodida > Ixodidae > Haemaphysalis > Haemaphysalis longicornis. The sequence continues at coordinate 279,439,338 of NW_027526295.1, read as the reverse complement.
CGGTTGTGGGAAGCCAGAGAAGCAGTCCTCCCCAACCGAATGAGGAGTTTCGAATCCCGAAGAAGGAAAGGCCACGGGAAAGCGGGAGAAAGGGCTCTCGGGGCGCCAAGCCGCCGCCATCTTCTGCATTGCGAGCGATCGAGCGGCGACCGGGGAGACCTTTGATGACCCCGCCCCCGCGCGTGCGCCGTGCGGACCGAACTCCGCGCGTGGCGAGGCCGCGTTCCGGTGACCCGACCAGTCGCCGGGGCCAAAGGTCTCCGGGGTCAGCTGACCCTAGGCGCGGCGACCAATGGCGCCCGGCAGCGACTCGCCCAATCACGCTCCAGTGCGCGGGCGGGGCGTCGATTAAAAAGTCGCAACCCCCGCGGCACGCAATAGCCGTTGCGGGGGCGGTTTGCCACTCTTCGAATGGGCGGTTGCGATGAAGGCGGGAAGGAATCCCGCAAGTCGGCCCTTTTCGTGCAACTCGCCTTACGTCAGATTCGCGGGCGCCAGGCAGTGCAGTGCACGAACGTCCCGATGCCCGCAAGTATGGCTTAAAAATCCCGCATTAGCTGCTGACTAACCAATCCTGGCTGTATGAATTTTCCTGTGGCACGAATTGACGAGTGCCTTAGCTTGTGCAATAATAGCCAGCAAGTCTGTCTAGTTTTTAGTAGTGCCCAACCCATCTTGATCTTTCTTGCGTGTATGCCCTCACGCGTGAACACAAAAGGGAACTGAGTCCCGGCGATCGAATCCCGAACCGACTGAGCCCGTAACAGTAGCCGCAACCACTCGGTCAGATTATTTCGGTATTGCCCGCATGGCTACCCTCGAAGCTTTAAAATATCACGCGATCTCAATAACGGTACGTTCCGTGACACGAGTTTTAAACGTCAGACCAACTTAGTGCAAAAATATTAGAAGATGAAAGGACGCGGGTTCGATTCCCTGCCGCGGCGGCCGCTTTTTTGATGGAGGCAAAAAGCGAAAGCGCCCGTGTGTTCCAGATTTCGGCGCACGTTAACTATCCTCAGGTGGTCAAAATAATGCGGAGCCCTCCACTACGGCGTGTCTCATCTCCTGTGTAGCGTCAGCTCGTTACAAACCTCATAATCAATTATTCATTGAAAGGTGAAGCACTTAAAGGAGCCAGGAGGACAAAACACAAGTTTGGTTCATTCGAAAGATTGCCTCCATAGAATCATAATGACACCACCGTTAACGCACACTTCGCTCAAATAAGCTACATAACTAAGAAAAAACGGAATGGCCATGCGACCCACTAGCTCATTTCCCGCAACAGAACCTATGATGTCACATGAGCTCAGCTGTGCGATTGGCTGAGGACGGAAAAAGTAAACGCAAATTAGGCGCGGCTTATAGGCTTTCCGAACGAACTATTTGCGCTTAAGTGTAATGCACATTCCTTTTACAGCAGTAAGAATGGTGCGGTAAACAATGAAAGTTACAAAAACGCACGTAGGGCTAAGCATAGAAGTACCGATGCACACTACTGTTGGTACTGGGCGCACTATGCTTGTTTTAGCTGCACAGCACTCCGCCGCTTTGAAGTTGTTTTACAGGACACTGGCCGACTGGCGTAAGCGGCGTTGTCTTACGTGACCCTGTTTGTCGAGGATACCCCAGGTTTCATGAGGCGATCACTTTTTGCAGTAACAAAAACAAGGCAGGTGCAAATACGCTCAAAAACAAAGGAACGGCGGACAACGGTTCGTGGATGACTATAGCAGCGCCATCTGGGAGGGCTGACGGACAGCAAGGCCGCAAACCCGAATGACGCAGTGCAAGTTCGCTTGAATACACGCGCTTCTGACGTCATTTGTGACTACGCAAACCTACGATTTGGCGGGAGAATCAAAATTTTAACCTAAATTGACCAATTTCTCAGTGAATACGGCATCATTTGCTGCCGGACAAGCGCTGGAGGCGCTATAAAACGCGAAATCTTTCGACTAAAACAAACTTGTATTCTGTCTTCATGGCTCCTTTAAGCTTTGTCCACCGTTCGTTACCCGAAAGTACTTGCCCAACGGACACAGAATTACCTTTCAAGGCCGATAAATGCTTAGAATAAGGCTTGGTGGAATAAACGGAAGCTTTAGCTTGAGCATGATTTTAATTTAAGCGCCTGACGTGGTGTACAAACACTTTACCTATTAACAGCGGAGCTGTTATAGCTGACCTTAATGTGTGGCGCGTAAAGGCCCAACCACATGGATGCGTAAAATCGGCTACTCGCGCAACGACGCACGCTTGCGGCGACACACGCAGCTGCTGTTACGCCAACCGACGACGCCTGAGAGGGAGAGTAACCACATAGGCGCCGCAACGCGCGCATATGCCCAGAGCACTCAAATGGGCAGCGCAATGTGGCTAGACTACCCGGACTCAGCTTTGTGGCGGCCAGGTGAACAACATTTTCACTGAGATAAAACAAATAATGCCGGTTCTTACAAAGTTACATATGTTTAATACCGAAACAACTAAAAGAGTACTTGCGACGTTGAAAAACGTTAAGAATGAATATGCTTACTTGGCAGGCACAGAACCCTCCGCTATATTTGGCTCAAACTCACTTTGCGCGTTGCTTCGCGTGTTTTCTCCCGTTGTCTGCTCTCCGTATTTTACAAATTACTTACTTTTATCGCATAATTAACAGTTAAGGTAACTTTATCAATTACCTTTACTTGCTATTCGACCTGGCCGCCAGATAACATCACCGCCAGAGGTCGATGTCAACACCGTGCACCCGAAAGTTTGCGTCGATGACTGGCTGGCCCTGACTTTGGCGTAACAAGCGCGTAGCAATGCATTCGGCGTACGTCGGCGTACGCCGTTTTTACGCGCGCTTACGCCGGGCTACGTCGTTGCGCGAGTACTTCGGTTTTACGTGTTCATGTGTAACGCGTTCAAAATACCAAGAAAATGCCTAGCGCTCGTGGGCGCATGCCTCGCGGTGACTGCCAAGCACACCCGGCACGTGCAACGGCTTTAGAAAAAAAAAAAAAAAAAAACTGGTGAAAATTTCGAGGAGCGAGAAAATGCCGAGGAGCAAAAAAATTCCGAAAGTTCGTGAGCGCGTGCCTCGCGCCCTCACCGAAGCAACTTTCAGGTCACGCTCCGTAGATTTGACGAGCAGGAACTCGCGGAAGTCCACAATGGCGAAGGTGAGCTTGCCGAACACTTGCCCACTCCGTGTAATGGTTTTCATGAGGAACACTACGATATCGATGAATATGACGATGACTACTACTAGCACAGTGCAAAGCGACGACGGAACATGTAAATAAACAACTTCATACTTCTACAAATGCGTGGTAACGTGTCCATCACTGCTCACGTAGAGAGAAAATCTGCAGCTTCGCTACGGTTCAAGCCTTGCGTGACTTAGTGTAAGCTTCCCCAGTTTTTGTAAGGTTCCCTGTGGTGGCTCCCTATTAATTAATTTGTACTGCTTTGGGTTTCTTCAAGGTTTAAAACTACTGTGCACCAAGACAAAAAAACGTGTCGTCGTCATTTAACCTTTATGACTTCAGGATTGTAATAGCCAACGACAGTAGTATAATTACTGAGCAGCACAGTAATGTTGCACAGCATTTTCCGTAGACCTTCTTAAAATTGCCTCTAAAGCCGGTTTTCTCGAAGACATGTTTATTTGCAACGGCGTCGTTTTGCGTGTTCTACACGAGCTACGCAAGAGAATTTTCGTTCTAGGAAGCAGAAATGCCTTCTGGCCTTTTTACCGTGCTCTAACGTTGATGTGTCGCGTTCTAAGGCATATTTCAAGCGCCGTGGGAAAAAGCCACCCTTACAGGCTGCAAAGCAAGTGAATCGCAGAATGTTGGTCTGGGTGTTAAAATAAGTGTTTTCAATTCAGGTTCAAACCGAGGTTTCTACTTATTTCCTGTTTAAATATAACAGATGTACACCTTACGAAAGGAACGAAATTCTTGCGATAAGCATATTCATTAAAATACGCTAGAACAAAATAACCAAGAAAAATGAACTGTCTGTAGTATACCCTGGTGCAAACAAAATTTTCGCTGTCCCATCACTGCGGCAAGACAGTCACTGTCGACCTAGTAGATTTTGTCTTTGTAGTGTTGTACCTGCCAGCGACGCCTTATATTCAACCCAGAACAAACTAACCGGTGCGCTGACTCATTTCCGTGGACCTTCTTTCCGTCAAACCGTTTCATAATTAACAGCAACAATGCGCACGGCAGGGCGGCTGCAAAAACATTTTGAAAGCAAACATTCCCGCCGACCGCTCAACCGTAGGCCATCTTCAATCTTCCCAAATTCCACTCGCACACAGACAAAGCGATCGCGTCGCGGCCCCCGTAAAAAAAATCATTTGCGAGCCCTAAATTCTTGCGCACCGTTTTGAGGCTTGAACTGCCCCTTCATTAGGGGGGCTTTTCTTTTACGCAGGGCTAATCCCGGCCTTCCTAGTCTCCCCAATGCGTGAGGTGGGATGAGGAGGAGGGATCAGGCGAACCGCAGAGATCCCGTGTCACCGCTTCCCCGCTCGTCACGCTGGTGGCACGCGTAGCGGGGCTATCGCGAGGATTGCTCATTTTTAGACCGCGCAGCCACCGCCACCCGCCAACCCTCCATGCCTCCCTCGCGTGCCGCCGAAATCAAGCCGCCGTCCGGCCCTGTTCACACAGTGGCTGTGGTCTGCGGGGTGCCGATAAAGAATTTTGCTGCCGCTTCTGTGGCCAGCACCCGGAATCGCCCTACCTCACACCCTTCCCACTCCCCTCTCTTCCCCGTGCACTATTGTCTTTACTTTCTCTCTGTCGCCTTTCACGGCGAAATGCCAAGCTCCGCAGTCTTTGAGGGAATTGCGTTCGTGCCACTATATACTTTCCCCAAGCCTCTGAGTTGTATTGTACAGGTTCATTTTGCACTCAAAGCGCTCCGATAAACCAACTGCTAGCGTGGGTCATACAAATCACTATGCTATTGTTGCCACATGATGTCGCAAAAGTGCGACCCTTTACGTTGGTGTCTTCGTTTCATAAGAACCGAGGAAAGGGGCTACGAGACGGCCATCATTACTCTTACGGGGAAACGTTGAGCGTGTATACCGTGTCGCATAAGACATGAACGAGTCAAGGCGAGCGTTGTAACAAACAAACAAAAAATGTCTACGGCTTAGCTCAACTAGGCACGGGTATGCAAGCGAAAGCAGCCGAAGCACAATTTGCCAACTGAACGATATGACTAGCCGAACGTTTCGTAATGCGAGGACTCACTACCGTCGTTTAGTCAGTTTCCGAAGCCGTTGTCGAAGTCGAAGGCAAGGCGTCTATTGGCGCCTCTAAAGCTCGTCGCTGTGGTTTTTCTACATCCTTTCCCCGAGGCTTAACCCGCCGAAGTTCGCATTCCTCATTCCTGTCAGCCTGCCTCTTTGCGCGCTCGTACTCACGTTTCCCTTTTACTCATTACCCAGCAGAGCGACATCTCCTGCATGGTCCGACGCAGCATGCGGCTGTCAGTGCAGCTGCGGACAACTGGACTTATCAGCGATGGTAACAAATTGCCTGATCAGACCTCGGCGACTGCGTCTTCACGACCTTCTCCAACAAGGCCTTGCGTCATCCCATTTAATTAGGATTAGGATGAGGATTAGGAAAAACTTTATCTGTGCCTGCAAAACTACGGTTTTTAAGCGCCGCGATGCGGGCCCGGCGTCTTCCTGGGGTTTGCCGTTACGCGCAGCGCCAACGCTTTCCGTTGCCGGGTCGCCCGGTCTGTGCTTTTCGACCGCACCCCGGACTTGCTGGACAACCCAGAGTTGAGTGTTCTTGTCGTTACTGCGTGCAGCGTCCTGGAGCTGCGGCGGATAAGTCCTTGATTGAGCTTCGTTGGGAAACCGGGCACGATCCCAGAAAATGTGCCACTGGTCTGCCAGACCTACACGACACACTTGACACTCACCCGTCGAATAAAGGTCTTTGCAGCGTTGCCGGAGCGAGGATTTACCCGGTCTGGAGCTGCCGTAGTAGAATTGCCTCCTACCGGCTCAGGCCCTGGGGGGGTGGGTGTGGCATGACCCGTCGAGCCAGGCGCTAGGCCTTCGTGATCTCGTAGCTCACGAGGCGATCTTTGTTCTCGAACCACCAAGGACGGTCGGTCTCGGAAAAGCGGAGGGTAAATGCTCGCGCCTCCGAGTGTGCCGTCTCGGGGTTGGATGCAGTTGCGCATTCACCCAAGTGCGCCGTAAACCATTTGACACGAACTTCTCAGCACTGGAGCCTGGCCTTGCCGATGATGGCGGCCGCCTTAGCGCAAACGCGACCTTTAGCGTAGTTGCGTACGGCCATTCTCGAGTCACACAGCACTGTGCGGCACTCAGTCTCGGAGATGGCCAGGGCGATGCCGACCTCCTCGGTGTCCGTGGCGTCGGTGCACCGTACACTCGCAATCGGGGTCTTTGTGCCCGTGGAGGCCTTAACGGCGACCGCGACGTAGCCTGCATGCTGTCACTCTGCCGCGTCGACATGACACGCGTGCCAGTCTTGGGCATGCATCTTGATGAGGGCTTTGGCCCGCGCTGCACGCCTCTCCTTGTTGGGCTCCCGGTGCACGTTCCTACGTATTGCGGTTCAACGCATATGGGCGCCATCGCTACCGGACAGACACCGGTAGCGTAGTGGTCATCGCTGGTAGCGTAGTGGTCATCGCGTCAGAGGCGCATTCTGGAGGTCGGTGGTTCGGATCCCACCCGGCGGGCATTCTTTACCACTTTCTGTCTAAAAAATCTGCGTCTGTTTCATTGATAATAAATGACCCACCGCATTACCCCTTTGCTTTTCTGGGCATTCTTGACTGCCAACCCTTATTTCTGTCTTAATTCAATGATCCCCTGATTGCCCATTCTGTTCGCTACATGCATAGCGAGGGTCTCTGTTCTGGAAGTCTTGGTGCCATAGGTAGCTTAAGAGGGGTAAAAGCGCTTCGTCCCGTTGTCTTTCTTGTCCAAGTTTTGTTTTTGCGCTGTTTCCCATTATGAACCTATAGCGCTTCGTCCCGTTGTCTTTCTTGTCCAAGTTTTGTTTTTGCGCTGTTTCCCATTATGAACCTATAGCGCTTCGTCCCGTTGTCTTTCTTGTCCAAGTTTTGAAGTTTTGTTTTTGCGCTGTTTCCCATTATGAACCTATACCAACAAGCCCAACTCGCAGTTCTTGTAAATGCTGGTCGACCGCTCCTGACATGTAGACGCTCGAGTAACGGCCCGGGATTAAAAAGAAGGTCCCCTTCACCTCGAGTAGTCGGAGTGGCGCTAGCTACCACCCTCCCCCCCCTTCTCCACCCCCTCCCCCCCAGGCAGATGAAACAATTACTTTAACATAAATACCCGAGAAAGTGAAGGAGAGAGCAGCCCCGCCGGTAAGATAGTGGTCATCGCACCAGACGCGTATTCTGGAGGTTGTGGATTCGAATCTTATCCGGAGAGCATGATTTTCACCACTTTCTTTTCATCTTTCAATAAACTATCTGTTTAAAAAAGTTGCAGGTGGCATCTACGTGTAGGTCTTAAGATGCAAGGCGGGATAGCGTTATTTCATCTTACATAAGGCGTTTTAGAACGCAGTTGCTTTATTTATGATCTAAGCTTCACGAGCACTGATAAACAGCCCAGAGAAAACGACTAGAAGCGAGGGATTTTAATCGCCGTGGCACAGGAGAGACAAAGGTCCTCTGCATGCGCTCCTGTGGCTTAAGATGTGAGCGTGAAAGGTTGCGGCTGGGGGTGTTGGTCCGTTTGAGCAAGAAGGTGTCATGTCAGTGTTTCAAAGTGTTTATTCTCTGATTTCTAAGCCGCACTGAACATTACTGCTTTTTGCGAAGAGAGAGAGAGTGATGATCTGCGTTACAGAAGAAATGATTGGAGTGTAGGAAAGGGGGCTAAACAGCTGGCAGGGAGACGAAGGCTGTAGCCTGAAGTTCAGGGCCCCAGATGCAGCAGTTCCTTGCGTTGTCGTCTCCATCAGCTCACGGTGATTTTTAGGTGAAGAGCTTGTCATATATATATATCTATATATATATATATATATATATATATATATATATATATATATATATATATATATATATATATATATATATATATGTGTGTGTGTGTGTGTGTGTGTGTGTGTGTGTGTGTAGCGAATCAGAATAGGAAATGAGGGACTCATTGAAATAAGACAGAAATAATGGTTGGCAGACAAGAAAACCCCGGAAAGCAAACTGGAGAATGTGGAAGGTTATTGAAAGAGATAAAAAATTTGAAAAGACAGAAAGAAAGTGGAGGAAAAAATGCCCGCCGGGTGGGATCCGAACCCACGACCTCCAGAATACCGGTCTGGTGCGATGACCACTACGCTACCGGCGGGACTATTTTCCCCGCCACTTTCTGGGGTATTTATGTTAAGGTATTTTTGTTTCCTGCGCTTGGGGGTGATAGCCAGCGCCACTCGGACTACTCGGGGTGAAGGGGACCTTTTTAACCCCCGGGCCGTGAGTCGAGTGTCTACGACATGTCGATTGATTGATTGATTGATTGATTGATTGATTGATTGATTGATTGATTGATTGATTGATTGATTGATTGATTTATTGTAGGTTTTAACGCGCCGACGCAACTCAGGCGATGAGGCACGCCGTAGTGAAGGGCTCCGGATTAGTTTTGACCACCTGGGGATCTTTAACGTGCGCCGAAATCTCGTACACACGGGCGTTTTTTCTTTTCGCCTCCATCAGAAAAGCGGCCGCCGCGGCCGGGAACCGAACCCGCGACCTCGTGCTGAGCAGCAGAATGCCTTAGCCACTGAGCCACCGCGGCGGGTAATACGACATGTCGAGAGTGGTCGACTAGCGTTGAACCCTCTCAAGCTCCCTATGGCACCAAGACTGCCAGAACAGAGGCCCCCGCTATGCATGTAGCGAATCAGAATAGGAAATGTGGTGCTCGTTGAAATAAGACAGGAAATGGAAATGGAATGGAAATGGATAGGAATAGGAAATAGAATAGTGGTGCTCGTTGAAATAAGACAGAAATAATGGTTGGCAGTCAAGAAAACCTCGGAAAGCAAAGGGGAGAGTGTGGGAGGTCATTGAAACAAATAAAGAATTTGGAAAGACAGAAAGAAAGCTTTCCGAGGTTTTCTTGACTGCCAACCATTATTTCTGTCTTATATATATATATATATATATATATATATATATATATATATATATATATATATATATATATATATATATATATATATATATATATATATATATATGACGTCATAAACGTTTATTAACAAGAAACAAGCAGTGTTCCCCCGGAGCACGTTCCAAGGAGAGGCTTAGGCCGCTCGCCGCGCACGCCCGGCCAGTAAGAGCTGCTAGCCGCGTCCGAAAGATCGTGTAGCGTTGACTCGGCGCCACTGAGCAAGCAAGGTGTCAGCCGAAGATAGCTCCGGTCGCGAAGGGATTATAACGCCAGAAGATTAGGGAACGCCCGAGAGGAAGAGCAGAAAGAAAAGAATTGTGATTAAGAAGGAACAAGGCTAAGAAGCCGCCGTATCGTGCCGGCGGGCTGCTTTCCCTGGAAATCCCGTTGCCGAAAACCAAAAGCTCAGAGCAAGTAGCCCGTGGTGCGGAGCAAAATCGAAGAAGAAGATGAAGCGACGTGCAAACTTGCTTCACTGCGTGCAGGGGACAGATGGGTACTGGCAAACGCCCGATGAAAATGTGCGCGAAGAAGAATTAATCTTCTTAGTGCAGTAAGGCTCGCTGAAGAATGCGTGTTCTCCAAATTCTGCCTGTTCCGGGGAAGATTAACGACGTTTCGAGCTTCTGGGCCTACGCGTAGTGGCGATTAGCAGCAGAGGTAGCGCAAAAGGAAAGACCCTCGATAGCGGAAAAAAGAGGCGGGAAAGGGGCGACGGCTGGAACATGCACAGAATCCACCTGGCCAGGCGAAGGAGTTCTTTTAGCTTCCGAAAGCACCTGTCGATCTCTATGTGCTTCGCAGCATTCATTTGAACAACTTCCGCGGGAAATGTTTTCCTGCCTATGTCAGCCCAGCATGGTGCCTGCTTTCTGAGGAGTTCATAATGAGTGAAACATTAATATCGTGGTGAGACGCGCAGAATAAACATGGACACAAAACAGGCCCAAAACACAATAGCACTTCTTTTGAATGTTCTCTAGTGTGCGACCATTTTTTCTTTGCCGTGATATTATACATGAACTAAACAACCATCGCATAATGAGGTTGTCGAAGGAACGGAACCGATTGTTAATGAGATGCAAGAAGCATTCACTCGCGGATGGCGCGAACGAAAGTTCAATGCCAAGCGTGCAGGCTTCCCTTGTGGCGCTGTTTCTCTGAAGTGCCCCTAAACGCTCGACGAGGGTCGTTAAGCTCCTCAATTTTTGTTCCACTGGGTTATCAGTGTATTTTTACCGAACCAGCTCGCCAACTGGATTAACACTCGCCAAACAAGTAACAATTTTCCAATTGATTGAGTCGAAACGAAACTGAACCGGTGCGAAATGAGTCCACAAAAACTCGAACCCAAGCCTACCGGTATTTTTTTTATTCGACATTTTGCTCATAATCGGTATCATTATACGATCCGGCAACGTTATTTTCTCTTGCAGTTACCGGCTTCGCCCTCTGGCTCCATTGAGGGCAACAACAACAGAAAACTGTATCAATCATTTTATTAGCGGGGCCCACCAATGAGGCGCGGTGGTATGGCAAGAGCGACTGATAAAGCCAGTGAATATTTCTTAACGATTTCTTAAACATCCCTGTGTCCGCTGACCGCCTATCACAGAGACGTAAACTCGAAGGGGATACGCGCTAGTCTTAGTGGACATACCTTGCCAAATGTGTTTCGAGAAATTTCATTACTGAAGTCACATTAATTTTCTTTTCACCTTCACTCAAGTTGCCTTCGCACGCAAGCACTGAATCTTGAAGATGTTCCGGCTTCCGCTAAAGGAATGATACGTGCGTAAGAAGAATTACTGGTTGAATTTGCCTTCTGGGTCCTTTTACGGGATTTGTGATGCAGGCCTCCGGGAAAAATTACAGTGGCTTAGCTCGGCTATGTCGGGTTATACGTAGCGTGATCTAAGGTTCAGCTGGTTATTCTGAGGTTTTTTGGTTGTCTAGGATTAGCTGATTATCATGCTTACTGCTGCTAAAACGATTTACAACCCAATCCAATCCAAGCCAATCGTGGCGGCGGCGGCGGGCAAGCTGTGCGCCGTGAGACGTCACTGCTCCTCGCGCATGCGCAGCACGGCTCTCCAGGAGCCACGCGAAACTGCTCAACATCGGCCAGTGTAGCTCACGCTACAAAACAGGCGTCGAAGTTATCCGCTTTGTTTTGCATTCGCCCAACGATGATCGCCCGTATTTCGAAGCAACTCCACCCCGCAACTCGTTCAGCAGAGCGCTGAACGAGTCCATTCTCCTCAACGGTCCATTCTCCTCAACGCAGTGTTATCGTAATGGGGCTTCAAAAATCGCGCGCGAGAGAGAGGGAGGT